>NW_027448454.1:0-298631 GCF_038048845.1 Mixophyes fleayi
TTGAATCATGAATCATTTTTTTGAATCATGAATTGAATCATGAATCATGAAATTAATCATGAATCATGAATCAAATCATCAATCATGAATCGAATCATGAATCATGAATTGAATCATGAATCATGAATTGAATCATGATACATGAATTATGAATCTAATCTTGAATCATGAATCATGAATTGAATCATGAATCATGAATCATGAATCATGAATCGAATCATGAATCATGAATCATGAATTGAATCATGAATCATGAATTGAATCATGAATCATGAATCGAATCATGAATCATGAATTGAATCATGAATTGAATCATGAATAAAGAATCATGAAATGGATCATGAATTAAATCATGAAATGAATCATGAATCATGAATTGAATCATAAATCATTAATCATGAATTGAATCATGAATCATGAACTAAATCATGAATCAAGAATCATGAATCATGAATCAAATCATGTATCATAAATCATGAATTGAGTCATGAATCATGAATCATGAATTGAATCATGAATCATGAATCATAAATTATGAATTGAAACATAAATCATGAAACAAATCATGAATCATGAATTGAATCATGAATCATGAATTGAATCATGAATTGAATCAGGAATCATGAAATGAATCATGAATTAAATCATGAAATGAATCATGAATCATGAATTGAATCATAAATCATTAATCATGAATTGAATCATGAATCATGAACTAAATCATGAATTGAATCATGAATCATGAAACGAATCATGAATCATGAATCAAATCATGAATCAAGAATCATGAATCATGAATCATGAATCGAATCATGAATCATGAATCATGAATTAAATCATGAATCATGAATCATGAATGGAATCATGAATCATGAATCAAATCATGAATTGAATCTTGAATTGAATAATGAATCATGAAATGAATCATGAATCATGAATTGAATCATGAATCATGAATAGAATCATGAATCATGAATAGAATCATGAATCATGAATAGAATCATGAATTAAATCATGAATCATAAAAAGAATCATGATATGAATCATGAATTGAATTATGAATCATGAATCAAATCATGAATCATGAATCATGAATTGAATCATAAATCATGAACTAAATCATGAATTGAATCATGAATCATGAAATGAATCATGAATCGAATCATGAATAATGAATCGAATCATGAATAGAATCATGAATCATGAATTGAATCATGAATTGAATCATGAATCATGAATCGAATCATGAATCATGAATCGTGAATCGAATCATGAATCGAATCATCATTCGAATCATGAATCATGAATCATGAATCGTGAATCATGAAATGAATCATGAATTGAATCATGAATTGAATCATGAATCATGAATCGAATCATGAATCATAAATTGAATCATGAATCATGAATTGAATCATGAATCATGAATTATGAATCTAATCATGAATCATGAATCATGAATCATGAATTGAATCATGAATCATGAATCATGAATCATGAATCATGAATCAAATCATGAATCATGAATCATGAATTGAATCATGAATCATGAATTGAATCATGAATTGAATAATGAATCATAAATCGAATCATGAATTAAATCATGAATCATGAAATGAATCATGAATTGAATCATGAATTGAATCATGAATCATGAATTGAATCATGAAATGAATCATTAATTAAATTATGAATCATGAATTGAATCATGAACCATGAATTATGAATCATGAATTGAATCATGAATCATGAATTGAATTAATGAATCATGAATCATGAATTGAATCATGAATTGAATCATGAATCATGAATTGAATCATGAAATGAATCATTAATTAAATTATGAATCATGAATTGAATCATGAACCATGAATTATGAATCATGAATTGAATCATGAATCATGAATTGAATTAATGAATCATGAATCATGAATTGAATCATGAATTGAATCATGAATCATGAATTGAATCATGAAATGAATCATTAATTAAATTATGAATCATGAATTGAATCATGAACCATGAATTATGAATCATGGATTGAATCATGAATCATGAATCGTGAATTAAATCATGAATCATGAAACGAATTATGATTCATGAATAGTGAATCATTAATTAAATCATGAATCATGAATTTAATCATGAAATGAATTATGAATCATTAATTGAATCATGAATCATGAATCTTAATTTGAATCATAAATCATGAATCATGAATTGAATCATGAATCATGAACTGAATCATAAATTGAATCATGAATTGAATCATGAATTGAATCATGAATCATGAATCGAATCATAAGTCATGAATCGAATCATGAATCATGAATTGAATCATTAAATGAATCATGAATTGAATCATGAATCATGAATCGAATCATGAATCATGAATTGAATCATGAATCATGAATCATGAATCATAAATCATAAATCATGACTCATATCATGAATCATGAATCATGAATTGAATCATGAATCATGAAATGAATCATGAATTCAATCATGAATCATAATTCATGAAATGAATCATGAATTAAATCATGAAATGAATCATGAATCATGAATTGAATCATAAATCATTAATCATGAATTGAATCATGAATCATGAATCATGAATCAAATCATGAATCATGAATTAAATCATGAATCATGAATCATGAATGGAATCATGAATCATGAAACGAATCATGAATTGAATCATGAATTGAATAATGAATCATGAAATGAATCATGAATCATGAATTGAATCATGATTCATGAATAGAATCATGAATCATGAATCGAATCATGAATCATGAATTGAATCATGAATCATGAATTGAATCATGAATCATAAATCATGAATCATGAATTGAATCATGAATTGAATCATGAATCATGAATCATGAATCATGAATTAAATCATGAATCATGATTTGAATCTTGAATCATGAATCATGAATTGAATCATGAATCATGAATCATGAATCGAATCATGAATCATGAATCATGAATTGAATCATGAATCATGAATCATGAATTGAATCCTGAATCATGAAATGAATCATGAATCATGAATTGAATCATGAATCGAATCATGAATCATGAATCGAATCATGATTCATGCATTGAATCATGAATCATGAATTGAATCATGAAATGAATCATGAATTGAATCAGGAATCATGAATCGAATCATAAATCATGAATTGAATCATGAATCATGAATTGAATCATGAATTGAATCATGAATCATGAATCATGAATTGAATCATAAATCATGATTTGAATCATGAATCATTAATTGAATCATGAATCTTGAATCGAATCATGAATCATGAATCGAATCATGAATCATGAATCGAATCATGAATCATGAATTGAATCATAAATTGAATCATGAATCATGAATCATGAAATGAATCATGAATCATTAATCGAATCATGAACCATGAATTGAATCATGAACTGAATCATGAATCGAATCATGAACCATGAATCATGGATTGAATTATGAATCATGAATTGAATCATGAATCATGAATCGAATCATAAATCATGAATTGAATCATGAATCATGAATCATGAATTGAATCATGAATCATGAATTCAATCATGAATTGAATCATGAATCATAAATCATGAAATGAATCATGAAATAAATCACGAAATGAATCATGAATCATGAATTGAATCATAAATCATTAATCATGAATTGAATCATGAATCATGAAATAAATCATGAATTGAATCATAAATCATGAATCATGAAACGAATCATAAATCATGAATCAAATCATGAATCAAGAATCATGAATCATGAATCAAATCATGAATCATGAATCATGAATTGAATCATGAATCATGAATCATGAATCATGAATTGAATCAAGAATCATGAATCGAATCATGAATCGAATCATGAATCATGAATTGAATCATGAATCATGAAATGAATCATGAATCATGAATCAAATCATGAATCATGAATTGAATCACGAATCATGAATTAAATCATGAATCATGAATTGAATCATGAATTGAATCATGAATCATGAATCATGAAACGAATCATAAATCATGAATCAAATCATGAATCAAGAATCATGAATTGAATCATGAATCATAAATCATGAATCATGAATTGAATCATGAATCATGAATCGAATCATGAATCATGAATCGAATCATGAATCATGAATTGAATCATGAATCATGAATCATGAATTAAATCATGAATTGAATCATGAATCATGAATCATGAATTGAATCATGAAATGAATCATGAATTGAATCATGAATCATGAATCGAATCATAAATCATGAATTTAATCATGAATCATGAATTGAATCATGAATCATGAATTCAATCATGAAATGAATCATGAAATAAATCATGAAATAAATTCTGAATCATGAATTGAATCATAAATCATTAATCATGAATTGAATCATGAATCATGAACTAAATCATGAATTGAATCATAAATCATGAATCATGAAACGAATCGTAAATCAAGAATCAAATCATGAATCAAGAATCATGAATCATGAATCAAATCATGAATCATGAATCCTGAATTGAATCATGAATCATGAATCATGAATTGAATCAAGAATCATAAATCGAATCATGAATCATGAATTGAATCATGAATTGAATCATGAATCATGAAATTAATCATGAATCATGAATCAAATCATGAATCATGAATTGAATCATGAATCATGAATAGAATCATGATACATGAATTATGAATCTAATCATGAATCATGAATCATGAATTGAATCATGAATCATGAATCATGAATCATGAATCATGAATTGAATCATGAATCATGAATCGAATCATGAATCATGAATTGAATCATGAATTGAATCATGAATAAAGAATCATGAAATGGATCATGAATTAAATCATGAAATGAATCATGAATCATGAATTGAATCATAAATCATTAATCGTGAATTGAATCATGAATCATGAATCAAATCATGTATCATTAATCATGAATTGAATCATGAATCATGAATTATAAATTATGAATTGAAACATAAATCATGAAACGAATCATGAATCATGAATTGAATCATGAATCATGAATTGAATCATGAATTGAATCATGAATCATGAAATGAATCATGAATTAAATCATGAAATGAATCATGAATCATGAATTGAATCAAAAAATAATTAATCATGAATTGAATCATGAATCATGAACTAATTCATGAATTGAATCATGAATCATGAAACGAATCATGAATCATGAATCAAATCATGAATCAAGAATCATGAATCATGAATCATGAATCGAATCATGAATCATGAATCATGAATTAAATCATGAATCATGAATCATGAATGGAATCATGAATCATGAATCGAATCATGAATCATGAATCGAATCATGAATTGAATCTTGAATTGAATAATGAATCATGAAATGAATCATGAATCATGAATTGAATCATGAATCAATGAATAGAATCATGAATCATGAATAGAATCATGAATCATGAATCAAATCATGAATCATGAATCGAATCATGAATTAAATCATGAATCATAAAAAGAATCATGATATGAATCATTAATTAAATCATGAAAAATGAATCATGAATCATGAATTGAATTATGAATCATGAATCAAATCATGAATCATGAATCATGAATTGAATCATGAATTGAATCATAAATCATGAATCATGAACTAAATCATGAATTGAATCATGAATCATGAAATGAATCATGAATCGAATCATGAATAATGAATCGAATCATGAATAGAATCATGAATCATGAATTGAATCATGAATTGAATCATGAATCATGAATCGAATCATGAATCATGAATCGTGAATCGAATCATGAATCGAATCATGAATCGAATCATGAATCATGAATCATGAATCGTGAATCATAAAATGAATCATGAATTGAATCATGAATTGAATCATGAATCATGAATCGAATCATGAATCATGAATTGAATCATGAATCATGAATTGAATCATGAATCATGAATTATGAATATAATCATGAATCATGAATCATGAATCATGAATTGAATCATGAATCATGAATCATGAATCATGAATCATGAATCAAATCATGAATCATGAATCATGATTTGAATCATGAATCATGAATTAAATCATGAATCATGAATTGAATCATGAATTGAATAATGAATCATGAATCGAATCATGAATTAAATCATGAATCATGAAATGAATCATGAATTGAATCATGAATTAAATCATGAATCATGAATTGAATCATGAAATGAATCATTAATTGAATCATGAATCATGAATTGAATCATGAATCATGAATTGAATTAATGAATCATTAATCATGAATTGAATCATGGATTGAATCATGAATCATGAATCGTGAATTAAATCATGAATCATGAATCGAATTATGATTCATGAATAGTGAATCATTAATTAAATCATGAATCATGAATTTAATCATGAAATGAATTATGAATCATTAATTGAATCATGAATCATAAATCTTAATTTGAATCATAAATCATGAATCATGAATTGAATCATGAATCATGTACTGAATCATAAATTGAATCATGAATTGAATCATGAATTGAATCATGAATCATGAATCGAATCATAAGTCATGAATCGAATCATGAATCATGAATTGAATCATGAATCATGAATTGAATCATTAAATGAATCATGAATTGAATCATGAATCATGAATCGAATCATGAATCATGAATTGAATCATGAATCATGAATCATGAATCATAAATCATAAATCATGAATCATATCATGAATCATGAATCATGAATTGAATCATGAATCATGAAATGAATCATGAATTCAATCATGAATCATAATTCATGAAATGAATCATGAATTAAATCATGAAATGAATCATGAATCATGAATTGAATCATAAATCATTAATCATGAATTGAATCATGAATCATGAATCATGAATCGAATTATGAATCATGAATCATGAATCATGAATTAAATCATGAATCATGAATGGAATCATGAATCATGAAACGAATCATGAATTGAATCATGAATTGAATAATGAATCATGAAATGAATCATGAATCATGAATTGAATCATGATTCATGAATAGAATCATGAATCATGAATCGAATCATGAATCATGAATTGAATCATGAATCATGAATTGAATCATGAATCATTAATCATAAATCATGAATTGAATCATGAATTGAATCATGAATCATGAATCATGAATCATGAATCATGAATCATGAATTGAATCATGAATCATGATTTGAATCTTGAATCATGAATCATGAATTGAATCATGAATCATGAATCATGAATCGAATCATGAATCATGAATCATGAATTGAATCATGAACTGAATCATGAATTGAATCCTGAATCATGAAATGAATCATGAATCATGAATTGAATCATGAATCGAATCATGAATCATGAATCGAATCATGATTCATGCATTGAATCATGAATCATGAATTGAATCATGAAATGAATCATGAATCGAATCATAAATCATGAATTGAATCATGAATCATGAATCATGAATTGAATCATGAATTGAATCATGAATCATGAATCATGAATTGAATCATAAATCATGATTTGAGTCATGAATCATTAATTGAATCATGAATCTTGAATCGAATCATGAATCATGAATCGAATCATGAATCACAAATCGAATCATGAATCATGAATTGAATCATAAATTGAATCATGAATCATGAATCATGAAATGAATCATGAATCATTAATCGAATCATGAACCATGAATTGAATCATGAATTGAATCATGAATCGAATCATGAACCATGAATCATGAATTAAATCATGAATCTTCAATCGAATCATGAATCGAATCATGAATCATGAATTGAATCATGGATTGAATTATGAATCATGAATTGAATCATGAATCATGAATCGAATCATAAATCATGAATTGAATCATGAATCATGAATCATGAATTGAATCATGAATCATGAATTCAATCATGAATTAAATCATGAATCATAAATCATGAAATGAATCATGAAATAAATCACGAAATGAATCATGAATCATGAATTGAATCATAAATCATTAATCATGAATTGAATCATGAATCATGAAATAAATCATGAATTGAATCATAAATCATGAATCATGAAACGAATCATAAATCATGAATCAAATCATGAATCAAGAATCATGAATCATGAATCAAATCATGAATCATGAATCATGAATTGAATCATGAATCATGAATCATGAATCATGAATTGAATCAAGAATCATGAATCGAATCATGAATCGAATCATGAATCATGAATTGAATCATGAATCATGAAATGAATCATGAATCATGAATCAAATCATGAATCATGAATTGAATCACGAATCATGAATTAAATCATGAATCATGAATTGAATCATGAATTGAATCATGAATCATGAATCATGAAACGAATCATAAATCATGAATCAAATCATGAATCAAGAATCATGAATTGAATCATGAATTATAAATCATGAATCATGAATTGAATCATGAATCATGTATCATGAATGGAATCATGAAATGAATCATGAATCATGAATTGAATCATGAATCATGAATCGAATCATGAATCATGAATCGAATTATGAATCATGAATTGAATCATGAATCATGAATCATGAATTAAATCATGAATTGAATCATGAATCATGAATCATGAATTGAATCATGAAATGAATCATGAATTGAATCATGAATCATGAATCGAATCATAAATCATGAATTTAATCATGAATCATGAATTGAATCATGAATCATGAATTCAATCATGAAATGAATCATGAAATAAATCATGAAATAAATTCTGAATCATGAATTGAATCATAAATCATTAATCATGAATTGAATCATGAATCATGAACTAAATCATGAATTGAATCATAAATCATGAATCATGAAACGAATCATAAATCAAGAATCAAATCATGAATCAAGAATCATGAATCATGAATCAAATCATGAATCATGAATCCTGAATTGAATCATGAATCATGAATTGAATCAAGAATCATAAATCGAATCATGAATCATGAATTGAATCATGAATTGAATCATGAATCATGAAATTAATCATGAATCATGAATTAAATCATGAATCATGAATTGAATCATGAATCATGAATAGAATCATGATACATGAATTATGAATCTAATCATGAATCATGAATCATGAATTGAATCATGAATCATGAATCATGAATCATGAATCATGAATTGAATCATGAATCATGAATCGAATCATGAATCATGAATTGAATCATGAATTGAATCATGAATAAAGAATCATGAAATGGATCATGAATTAAATCATGAAATGAATCATGAATCATGAATTGAATCATAAATCATTAATCATGAATTGAATCATGAATCATGAATTATAAATTATGAATTGAAACATAAATCATGAAACGAATCATGAATCATGAATTGAATCATGAATCATGAATTGAATCATGAATTGAATCATGAATCATGAAATGAATCATGAATTAAATCATGAAATGAATCATGAATCATGAATTGAATCAAAAAATAATTAATCATGAATTGAATCATGAATCATGAACTAAATCATGAATTGAATCATGAATCATGAAACGAATCATGAATCATGAATCAAATCATGAATCAAGAATCATGAATCATGAATCATGAATCGAATCATGAATCATGAATCATGAATTAAATCATGAATCATGAATCATGAATGGAATCATGAATCATGAATCGAATCATGAATCATGAATCGAATCATGAATTGAATCTTGAATTGAATAATGAATCATGAAATGAATCATGAATCATGAATTGAATCATGAATCATGAATAGAATCATGAATCATGAATAGAATCATGAATCATGAATCAAATCATGAATCATGAATCGAATCATGAATTAAATCATGAATCATAAAAAGAATCATGATATGAATCATTAATTGAATCATGAATCATGAATTAAATCATGAACCATGAATCATGAATCATGAATTGAATTATGAATCATGAATCAAATCATGAATCATGAATCATGAATTGAATCATGAATTGAATCATAAATCATGAATCATGAACTAAATCATGAATTGAATCATGAATCATGAAATGAATCATTAATCGAATCATGAATAATGAATCGAATCATGAATAGAATCATGAATCATGAATTGAATCATGAATTGAATCATGAATCATGAATCGAATCATGAATCATGAATCGTGAATCGAATCATGAATCGAATCATGAATCGAATCATGAATCATGAATCATGAATCGTGAATCATGAAATGAATCATGAATTGAATCATGAATTGAATCATGAATCATGAATCGAATCATGAATCATGAATTGAATCATGAATCATGAATTGAATCATGAATCATGAATTATGAATCTAATCATGAATCATGAATCATGAATCATGAATTGAATCATGAATCATGAATCATGAATCATGAATCATGAATCAAATCATGAATCATGAATCATGAATTGAATCATGAATCATGAATTAAATCATGAATCATGAATTGAATCATGAATTGAATAATGAATCATGAATCGAATCATGAATTAAATCATGAATCATGAAATGAATCATGAATTGAATCATGAATTAAATCATGAATCATGAATTGAATCATGAAATGACTCATTAATTGAATCATGAATCATGAATTGAATCATGAACCATGAATTATGAATCATGAATTGAATCATGAATCATGAATTGAATTAATGAATCATTAATCATGAATTGAATCATGGATTGAATCATGAATCATGAATCGTGAATTAAATCATGAATCATGAATCGAATTATGATTCATGAATAGTGAATCATTAATTAAATCATGAATCATGAATTTAATCATGAAATGAATTATGAATCATTAATTGAATCATGAATCATGAATCTTAATTTGAATCATAAATCATGAATCATGAATTGAATCATGAATCATGAACTGAATCATAAATTGAATCATGAATTGAATCATGAATTGAATCATGAATCATGAATCGAATCATAAGTCATGAATCGAATCATGAATCATGAATTCAATCATGAATCATGAATTGAATCATTAAATGAATCATGAATCGAATCATGAATCATGAATTGAATCATGAATCATGAATCGAATCATGAATCATGAATCGAATCATGAATCATGAATTGAATCATGAATCATGAATCATGAATCATAAATCATAAATCATGAATCATATCATGAATCATGAATCATGAATTGAATCATGAATCATGAAATGAATCATGAATTCAATCATGAATCATAATTCATGAAATGAATCATGAATTAAATCATGAAATGAATCATGAATCATGAATTGAATCATAAATCATTAATCATGAATCGAATCATGAATCATGAATCGAATCATGAATTGAATCTTGAATTGAATAATGAATCATGAAATGAATCATGAATCATGAATTGAATCATGAATCATGAATAGAATCATGAATCATGAATAGAATCATGAATCATGAATCAAATCATGAATCATGAATCGAATCATGAATTAAATCATGAATCATAAAAAGAATCATGATATGAATCATTAATTAAATCATGAAAAATGAATCATGAATCATGAATTGAATTATGAATCATGAATCAAATCATGAATCATGAATCATGAATTGAATCATGAATTGAATCATAAATCATGAATCATGAACTAAATCATGAATTGAATCATGAATCATGAAATGAATCATGAATCGAATCATGAATAATGAATCGAATCATGAATAGAATCATGAATCATGAATTGAATCATGAATTGAATCATGAATCATGAATCGAATCATGAATCATGAATCGTGAATCGAATCATGAATCGAATCATGAATCGAATCATGAATCATGAATCATGAATCGTGAATCATAAAATGAATCATGAATTGAATCATGAATTGAATCATGAATCATGAATCGAATCATGAATCATGAATTGAATCATGAATCATGAATTGAATCATGAATCATGAATTATGAATATAATCATGAATCATGAATCATGAATCATGAATTGAATCATGAATCATGAATCATGAATCATGAATCATGAATCAAATCATGAATCATGAATCATGATTTGAATCATGAATCATGAATTAAATCATGAATCATGAATTGAATCATGAATTGAATAATGAATCATGAATCGAATCATGAATTAAATCATGAATCATGAAATGAATCATGAATTGAATCATGAATTAAATCATGAATCATGAATTGAATCATGAAATGAATCATTAATTGAATCATGAATCATGATTGAATCATGAATCATGAATTGAATTAATGAATCATTAATCATGAATTGAATCATGGATTGAATCATGAATCATGAATCGTGAATTAAATCATGAATCATGAATCGAATTATGATTCATGAATAGTGAATCATTAATTAAATCATGAATCATGAATTTAATCATGAAATGAATTATGAATCATTAATTGAATCATGAATCATAAATCTTAATTTGAATCATAAATCATGAATCATGAATTGAATCATGAATCATGTACTGAATCATAAATTGAATCATGAATTGAATCATGAATTGAATCATGAATCATGAATCGAATCATAAGTCATGAATCGAATCATGAATCATGAATTGAATCATGAATCATGAATTGAATCATTAAATGAATCATGAATTGAATCATGAATCATGAATCGAATCATGAATCATGAATTGAATCATGAATCATGAATCATGAATCATAAATCATAAATCATGAATCATATCATGAATCATGAATCATGAATTGAATCATGAATCATGAAATGAATCATGAATTCAATCATGAATCATAATTCATGAAATGAATCATGAATTAAATCATGAAATGAATCATGAATCATGAATTGAATCATAAATCATTAATCATGAATTGAATCATGAATCATGAATCATGAATCGAATCATGAATCATGAATCATGAATCATGAATTAAATCATGAATCATGAATGGAATCATGAATCATGAAACGAATCATGAATTGAATCATGAATTGAATAATGAATCATGAAATGAATCATGAATCATGAATTGAATCATGATTCATGAATAGAATCATGAATCATGAATCGAATCATGAATCATGAATTGAATCATGAATCATGAATTGAATCATGAATCATTAATCATAAATCATGAATTGAATCATGAATTGAATCATGAATCATGAATCATGAATCATGAATTGAATCATGAATCATGATTTGAATCTTGAATCATGAATCATGAATTGAATCATGAATCATGAATCATGAATCGAATCATGAATCATGAATCATGAATTGAATCATGAACTGAATCATGAATTGAATCCTGAATCATGAAATGAATCATGAATCATGAATTGAATCATGAATCGAATCATGAATCATGAATCGAATCATGATTCATGCATTGAATCATGAATCATGAATTGAATCATGAAATGAATCATGAATCGAATCATAAATCATGAATTGAATCATGAATCATGAATCATGAATTGAATCATGAATTGAATCATGAATCATGAATCATGAATTGAATCATAAATCATGATTTGAGTCATGAATCATTAATTGAATCATGAATCTTGAATCGAATCATGAATCATGAATCGAATCATGAATCACAAATCGAATCATGAATCATGATTGAATCATAAATTGAATCATGAATCATGAATCATGAAATGAATCATGAATCATTAATCGAATCATGAACCATGAATTGAATCATGAATTGAATCATGAATCGAATCATGAACCATGAATCATGAATTAAATCATGAATCTTCAATCGAATCATGAATCATGAATCGAATCATGAATCATGAATTGAATCATGGATTGAATTATGAATCATGAATTGAATCATGAATCATGAATCGAATCATAAATCATGAATTGAATCATGAATCATGAATCATGAATTGAATCATGAATCATAAATTCAATCATGAATTAAATCATGAATCATAAATCATGAAATGAATCATGAAATAAATCACGAAATGAATCATGAATCATGAATTGAATCATAAATCATTAATCATGAATTGAATCATGAATCATGAAATAAATCATGAATTGAATCATAAATCATGAATCATGAAACGAATCATAAATCATGAATCAAATCATGAATCAAGAATCATGAATCATGAATCAAATCATGAATCATGAATCATGAATTGAATCATGAATCATGAATCATGAATCATGAATTGAATCAAGAATCATGAATCGAATCATGAATCGAATCATGAATCATGAATTGAATCATGAATCATGAAATGAATCATGAATCATGAATCAAATCATGAATCATGAATTGAATCACGAATCATGAATTAAATCATGAATCATGAATTGAATCATGAATTGAATCATGAATCATGAATCATGAAACGAATCATAAATCATGAATCAAATCATGAATCAAGAATCATGAATTGAATCATGAATTATAAATCATGAATCATGAATTGAATCATGAATCATGTATCATGAATGGAATCATGAAATGAATCATGAATCATGAATTGAATCATGAATCATGAATCGAATCATGAATCATGAATCGAATTATGAATCATGAATTGAATCATGAATCATGAATCATGAATTAAATCATGAATTGAATCATGAATCATGAATCATGAATTGAATCATGAAATGAATCATGAATTGAATCATGAATCATGAATCGAATCATAAATCATGAATTTAATCATGAATCATGAATTGAATCATGAATCATGAATTCAATCATGAAATGAATCATGAAATAAATCATGAAATAAATTCTGAATCATGAATTGAATCATAAATCATTAATCATGAATTGAATCATGAATCATGAACTAAATCATGAATTGAATCATAAATCATGAATCATGAAACGAATCATAAATCAAGAATCAAATCATGAATCAAGAATCATGAATCATGAATCAAATCATGAATCATGAATCCTGAATTGAATCATGAATCATGAATTGAATCAAGAATCATAAATCGAATCATGAATCATGAATTGAATCATGAATTGAATCATGAATCATGAAATTAATCATGAATCATGAATTAAATCATGAATCATGAATTGAATCATGAATCATGAATAGAATCATGATACATGAATTATGAATCTAATCATGAATCATGAATCATGAATTGAATCATGAATCATGAATCATGAATCATGAATCATGAATTGAATCATGAATCATGAATCGAATCATGAATCATGAATTGAATCATGAATTGAATCATGAATAAAGAATCATGAAATGGATCATGAATTAAATCATGAAATGAATCATGAATCATGAATTGAATCATAAATCATTAATCATGAATTGAATCATGAATCATGAATTATAAATTATGAATTGAAACATAAATCATGAAACGAATCATGAATCATGAATTGAATCATGAATCATGAATTGAATCATGAATTGAATCATGAATCATGAAATGAATCATGAATTAAATCATGAAATGAATCATGAATCATGAATTGAATCAAAAAATAATTAATCATGAATTGAATCATGAATCATGAACTAAATCATGAATTGAATCATGAATCATGAAACGAATCATGAATCATGAATCAAATCATGAATCAAGAATCATGAATCATGAATCATGAATCGAATCATGAATCATGAATCATGAATTAAATCATGAATCATGAATCATGAATGGAATCATGAATCATGAATCGAATCATGAATCATGAATCGAATCATGAATTGAATCTTGAATTGAATAATGAATCATGAAATGAATCATGAATCATGAATTGAATCATGAATCATGAATAGAATCATGAATCATGAATAGAATCATGAATCATGAATCAAATCATGAATCATGAATCGAATCATGAATTAAATCATGAATCATAAAAAGAATCATGATATGAATCATTAATTGAATCATGAATCATGAATTAAATCATGAACCATGAATCATGAATCATGAATTGAATTATGAATCATGAATCAAATCATGAATCATGAATCATGAATTGAATCATGAATTGAATCATAAATCATGAATCATGAACTAAATCATGAATTGAATCATGAATCATGAAATGAATCATTAATCGAATCATGAATAATGAATCGAATCATGAATAGAATCATGAATCATGAATTGAATCATGAATTGAATCATGAATCATGAATCGAATCATGAATCATGAATCGTGAATCGAATCATGAATCGAATCATGAATCGAATCATGAATCATGAATCATGAATCGTGAATCATGAAATGAATCATGAATTGAATCATGAATTGAATCATGAATCATGAATCGAATCATGAATCATGAATTGAATCATGAATCATGAATTGAATCATGAATCATGAATTATGAATCTAATCATGAATCATGAATCATGAATCATGAATTGAATCATGAATCATGAATCATGAATCATGAATCATGAATCAAATCATGAATCATGAATCATGAATTGAATCATGAATCATGAATTAAATCATGAATCATGAATTGAATCATGAATTGAATAATGAATCATGAATCGAATCATGAATTAAATCATGAATCATGAAATGAATCATGAATTGAATCATGAATTAAATCATGAATCATGAATTGAATCATGAAATGACTCATTAATTGAATCATGAATCATGAATTGAATCATGAACCATGAATTATGAATCATGAATTGAATCATGAATCATGAATTGAATTAATGAATCATTAATCATGAATTGAATCATGGATTGAATCATGAATCATGAATCGTGAATTAAATCATGAATCATGAATCGAATTATGATTCATGAATAGTGAATCATTAATTAAATCATGAATCATGAATTTAATCATGAAATGAATTATGAATCATTAATTGAATCATGAATCATGAATCTTAATTTGAATCATAAATCATGAATTATGAATTGAATCATGAATCATGAACTGAATCATAAATTGAATCATGAATTGAATCATGAATTGAATCATGAATCATGAATCGAATCATAAGTCATGAATCGAATCATGAATCATGAATTCAATCATGAATCATGAATTGAATCATTAAATGAATCATGAATCGAATCATGAATCATGAATTGAATCATGAATCATGAATCGAATCATGAATCATGAATCGAATCATGAATCATGAATTGAATCATGAATCATGAATCATGAATCATAAATCATAAATCATGAATCATATCATGAATCATGAATCATGAATTGAATCATGAATCATGAAATGAATCATGAATTCAATCATGAATCATAATTCATGAAATGAATCATGAATTAAATCATGAAATGAATCATGAATCATGAATTGAATCATAAATCATTAATCATGAATTGAATCATGAATCATGAATCATGAATCATGAATCGAATCATGAATCATGAATCATGAATTAAATCACGAATCATGAATGGAATCATGAATCATGAAACGAATCATGAATTGAATCATAAATCATGAATCATGAAACGAATCATAAATCATGAATCATGAATGGAATCATGAATCATGAATCAAGAATCAAATCATGAATCATGAATCATGAATTGAATCATGAATTGAATCATGAATCATGAATCATGAATCGAATCATGAATTATGAATCGAATCATGAATCATGAATTGAATCATAAATTGAATCATGAATCATGAATCATGAAATGAATCATGAATCATTAATCGAATCATGAATCATGAATTGAATCATGAATTGAATCATGAATCAAATCATGAACCATGAATCATGAATTAAATCATGAATCTTCAATCGAATCATGAATCATGAATCGAATCATGAATCATGAATTGAATCATGGATTGAATTATGAATCATGAATTGAATCATGAATCATGAATCGAATCATAAATCATGAATTGAATCATGAATCATGAATCATGAATTGAACCATGAATCATGAATTGAATCATGAATTGAATCATGAATCATAAATCATGAAATGAATCATGAAATAAATCATGAAATCAATCATGAATCATGAATTGAATCATAAATCATTAATTGAATCATGAATCATGAAATAAATCATGAATTGAATCATAAATCATGAATCATGAAACGAATCATAAATCATGAATCAAATCATGAATCAAGAATCATGAATCATGAATCAAATCATGAATCATGAATCATGAATTGAATCATGAATCATGAATCATGAATCATGAATTGAATCAAGAATCATGAATCGAATCATGAATCATGAATTGTATCATGAATCATGAAATGAATCATGAATCATGAATCAAATCATGAATCATGAATTGAATCACGAATCATGAATTAAATCATGAATCATGAATTGAATCATGAATTGAATCATGAATCATGAATCATGAAACGAATCATAAATCATGAATCAACTCATGAATCAAGAATCATGAATTGAATCATGAATCATGTATCATGAATGGAATCATGAAATGAATCATGAATCATGAATTGAATCATGAATCATGAATCGAATCATGAATCATGAATCGAATCATGAATCATGAATTGAATCATGAATCATGAATCATGAATTGAATCATGAATTGAATCATGAATCATGAATCATGAATTGAATCATGAAATGAATCATAAATTGAATCATAAATCATGAATCGAATCATAAATCATGAATTTAATCATGAATCATGAATTGAATCATGAATCATGAATTCAATCATGAATTGAATCATGAATCATGAATCATGAATCATGAAATGAATCATGAAATAAATCATGAAATAAATTCTGAATCATGAATTGAATCATAAATCATTAATCATGAATTGAATCATGAATCATGAACTAAATCATGAATTGAATCATAAATCATGAATCATGAAACGAATCGTAAATCAAGAATCAAATCATGAATCAAGAATCATGAATCAAATCATAAATCATGAATCCTGAATCATATCATGAATCATGAATCATGAATTGAATCATGAATCATGAAATGAATCATGAATTCAATCATGAATCATAATTCATGAAATGAATCATGAATTAAATCATGAAATGAATCATGAATCATGAATTGAATCATAAATCATTAATCATGAATTGAATCATGAATCATGAATCATGAATCATGAATCGAATCATGAATCATGAATCATGAATTAAATCACGAATCATGAATCATGAATGGAATCATGAATCATGAAACGAATCATGAATTGAATCATAAATCATGAATCATGAAACGAATCATAAATCATGAATCATGAATGGAATCATGAATCATGAATCAAGAATCAAATCATGAATCATGAATCATGAATTGAATCATGAATTGAATCATGAATCATGAATCATGAATCGAATCATGAATTATGAATCGAATCATGAATCATGAATTGAATCATAAATTGAATCATGAATCATGAATCATGAAATGAATCATGAATCATTAATCGAATCATGAATCATGAATTGAATCATGAATTGAATCATGAATCAAATCATGAACCATGAATCATGAATTAAATCATGAATCTTCAATCGAATCATGAATCATGAATCGAATCATGAATCATGAATTGAATCATGGATTGAATTATGAATCATGAATTGAATCATGAATCATGAATCGAATCATAAATCATGAATTGAATCATGAATCATGAATTGAACCATGAATCATGAATTGAATCATGAATTGAATCATGAATCATAAATCATGAAATGAATCATGAAATAAATCATGAAATCAATCATGAATCATGAATTGAATCATAAATCATTAATTGAATCATGAATCATGAAATAAATCATGAATTGAATCATAAATCATGAATCATGAAACGAATCATAAATCATGAATCAAATCATGAATCAAGAATCATGAATCAAATCATGAATCATGAATCATGAATTGAATCATAAATCATGAATCATGAATCATGAATTGAATCAAGAATCATGAATCGAATCATGAATCGAATCATGAATCATGAATTGTATCATGAATCATGAAATGAATCATGAATCATGAATCAAATCATGAATCATGAATTGAATCACGAATCATGAATTAAATCATGAATCATGAATTGAATCATGAATTGAATCATGAATCATGAATCATGAAACGAATCATAAATCATGAATCAAATCATGAATCAAGAATCATGAATTGAATCATGAATCATGTATCATGAATGGAATCATGAAATGAATCATGAATCATGAATTGAATCATGAATCATGAATCGAATCATGAATCATGAATCGAATCATGAATCATGAATTGAATCATGAATCATGAATCATGAATTGAATCATGAATTGAATCATGAATCATGAATCATGAATTGAATCATGAAATGAATCATAAATTGAATCATGAATCATGAATCGAATCATAAATCATGAATTTAATCATGAATCATGAATTGAATCATGAATCATGAATTCAATCATGAATTGAATCATGAATCATGAATCATGAATCATGAAATGAATCATGAAATAAATCATGAAATAAATTCTGAATCATGAATTGAATCATAAATCATTAATCATGAATTGAATCATGAATCATGAACTAAATCATGAATTGAATCATAAATCATGAATCATGAAACGAATCGTAAATCAAGAATCAAATCATGAATCAAGAATCATGAATCATGAATCAAATCATGAATCATGAATCCTGAATTGAATCATGAATCATGAATCATGAATTGAATCAAGAATCATAAATCGAATCATGAATCATGAATTGAATCATGAATTGAATCATTAATCATGAATCATGAATCATGAATCATGAATCGAATCATGAATCAAGAATCATGAATTGAATCATGAATCATAAATCATGAATCATGAATTGAATCATGAATCATGTATCATGAATGGAATCATGAAATGAATTATGAATCATGAATTGAATCATGAATCATGAATTGAATCATGAATCATGAATCGAATCATGAATCATGAATTGAATCATGATTCATGAATCATGAATTAAATCATGAATTGAATCATGAATCATGAATCATGAATTGAATCATGAAATGAATCATGAATTGAATCATGAATCATGAATTCAATCATGAAATGAATCATGAAATAAATCATGAAATAAATTCTGAATCATGAATTGAATCATAAATCATTAATCATGAATTGAATCATGAATCATGAACTAAATCATGAATTGAATCATAAATCATGAATCATGAAACGAATCGTAAATCAAGAATCAAATCATGAATCAAGAATCATGAATCATGAATCAAATCATGAATCATGAATCCTGAATTGAATCATGAATCATGAATTGAATCAAGAATCATAAATCGAATCATGAATCATGAATTGAATCAAGAATCATAAATCGAATCATGAATCATGAATTGAATCATGAATTGAATCATGAATCATGAAATTAATCATGAATCATGAATCAAATCATGAATCATGAATTGAATCATGAATCATGAATTGAATCATGATACATGAATTATGAATCTAATCATGAATCATGAATTATGAATTGAATCATGAATCATGAATCATGAATCATGAATCATGAATCATGAATCGAATCATGAATCATGAATCATGAATTGAATCATGAATCATGAATTGAATCATGAATCATGAATCGAATCATGAATCATGAATTGATTCATGAATTGAATCATGAATAAAGAATCATGAAATGGATCATGAATTAAATCATGAAATGAATCATGAATCATGAATTGAATCATAAATCATTAATCATGAATTGAAACATGAATCATGAACTAAATCATGAATCAAGAATCATGAATCATGAATCAAATCATGTATCATAAATCATGAATTGAGTCATGAATCATGAATTGAATCATGAATCATGAATCATAAATTATGAATTGAAACATAAATCATGAAACAAATCATGAATCATGAATTGAATCATGAATCATGAATTGAATCATGAATTGAATCATGAATCATGAAATGAATCATGAATTAAATCATGAAATGAATCATGAATCATGAATTGAATCATAAATCATTAATCATGAATTGAATCATGAATCATGAACTAAATCATGAATTGAATCATGAATCATGAAACGAATCATGAATCATGAATCAAATCATGAATCAAGAATCATGAATAATGAATCATGAATCGAATCATGAATCATGAATCATGAATTAAATCATGAATCATGAATCATGAATGGAATCATGAATCATGAATCGAATCATGAATCATGAATCGAATCATGAATTGAATCTTGAATTGAATAATGAATCATGAAATGAATCATGAATCATGAATCATGAATAGAATCATGAATCATGAATAGAATCATGAATCATGAATCAAATCATGAATCATGAATCGAATCATGAATTAAATCATGAATCATAAAAAGAATCATGATATGAATCATTAATTGAATCATGAATCATGAATTAAATCATGAACCATGAATCATGAATCATGAATTGAATTATGAATCATGAATCAAATCATGAATCATGAATCATGAATCATGAATTGAATCATGAATTGAATCATAAATCATGAATCATGAACTAAATCATGAATTGAATCATGAATCATGAAATGAATCATGAATCGAATCATGAATAATGAATCGAATCATGAATAGAATCATGAATCATTAATTGAATCATGAATTATGAATCGAATCATGAATCATGAATCGTGAATCGAATCATGAATCGAATCATGAATCGAATCATGAATCATGAATCATGAATCATGAATCATGAATCGAATCATGAATCATGAATCGTGAATCGAATCATGAATCGAATCATGAATCATGAATCATGAATCGTGAATCATGAATTGAATCATGAATCATGAATCGAATCATGAATCATGAATTGAATCATGAATCATGAATTGAATCATGAATCATGAATTATGAATCTAATCATGAATCATGAATCATGAATCATGAATTGAATCATGAATCATGAATCATGAATCATGAATCATGAATCAAATCATGAATCATGAATCATGAATTGAATCATGAATCATGAATTGAATCATGAATCATGAATTGAATCATGAATTGAATAATGAATCATGAATCGAATCATGAATTAAATCATGAATCATGAAATGAATCATGAATTGAATCATGAATTAAATCATGAATCATGAATTGAATCATGAAATGAATCATTAATTGAATCATGAATCATGAATTGAATCATTAACCATGAATCATGAATCATGAATTGAATTAATGAATCATTAATCATGAATTGAATCATGGATTGAATCATGAATCATGAATCGTGAATTAAATCATGAATCATGAATCGAATTATGATTCATGAATAGTGAATCATTAATTAAATCATGAATCATGAATTTAATCATGAAATGAATTATGAATCATTAATTGAATCATGAATCATGAATCTTAATTTGAATCATAAATCATGAATCATGAATTGAATCATGAATCATGAACTGAATCATAAATTGAATCATGAATTGAATCATGAATTGAATCATGAATCATGAATCGAATCATAAGTCATGAATCGAATCATGAATCATGAATTGAATCATGAATCATGAATTGAATCATTAAATGAATCATGAATTGAATCATGAATCATGAATCGAATCATGAATCATGAATTGAATCATGAATCATGAATCATGAATCATAAATCATAAATCATGAATCATATCATGAATCATGAATCATGAAATGAATCATGAATTCAATCATGAATCATAATTCATGAAATGAATCATGAATTAAATCATGAAATGAATCATGAATCATGAATTGAATCATAAATCATTAATCATGAATTGAATCATGAATCATGAATCATGAATCATGAATCGAATCATGAATCATGAATCATGAATTAAATCATGAATCATGAATCATGAATGGAATCATGAATCATGAAACGAATCATGAATTGAATCATAAATCATGAATCATGAAACGAATCATAAATCATGAATCATGAATGGAATCATGAATCATGAATCAAGAATCAAATCATGAATCATGAATCATGAATTGAATCATGAATTGAATCATGAATCATGAATCATGAATTGAATCATAAATCATGATTTGAATCATGAATCATGAATTGAATCATGAATCTTGAATCGAATCATGAATCATGAATCGAATCATGAATCTTGAATCGAATCATGAATCATGAATCGAATCATGAATCATGAATTGAATCATAAATTGAATCATGAATCATGAATCATGAAATGAATCATGAATCATTAATCGAATCATGAATCATGAATTGAATCATGAATTGAATCATGAATCAAATCATGAACCATGAATCATGAATTAAATCATGAATCTTCAATCGAATCATGAATCATGAATCGAATCATGAATCATGAATTGAATCATTGATTGAATTATGAATCATGAATTGAATCATGAATCATGAATCGAATCATAAATCATGAATTGAATCATGAATCATGAATCATGAATTGAATCATGAATCATGAATTGAATCATGAATTGAATCATGAATCATAAATCATGAAATGAATCATGAAATAAATCATGAAATCAATCATGAATCATGAATTGAATCATAAATCATTAATCATGAATTGAATCATGAATCATGAAATAAATCATGAATTGAATCATAAATCATGAATCATGAAACGAATCATAAATCATGAATCAAATCATGAATCAAGAATCATGAATCATGAATCAAATCATGAGTCATGAATCATGAATTGAATCATGAATCATGAATCATGAATCATGAATTGAATCAAGAATCATGAATTGAATCATGAATCGAATCATGAATCATGAATTGAATCATGAATCATGAAATGAATCATGAATCATGAATCAAATCATGAATCATGAATTGAATCACGAATCATGAATTAAATCATGAATCATGAATTGAATCATGAATTGAATCATGAATCATGAATCATGAAACGAATCATAAATCATGAATCAAATCATGAATCAAGAATCATGAATTGAATCATGAATCATGTATCATGAATGGAATCATGAAATGAATCATGAATCATGAATTGAATCATGAATCATGAATCGAATCATGAATCATGAATCGAATCATGAATCATGAATTGAATCATGAATCATGAATCATGAATTGAATCATGAATTGAATCATGAATCATGAATCATGAATTGAATCATGAAATGAATCATAAATTGAATCATGAATCATGAATCGAATCATAAATCATGAATTTAATCATGAATCATGAATTGAATCATGAATCATGAATTCAATCATGAATTGAATCATGAATCATTAATCATGAAATGAATCATGAAATAAATCATGAAATAAATTCTGAAGCATGAATTGAATCATAAATCATTAATCATGTATTGAATCATGAATCATGAACTAAATCATGAATTGAATCATAAATCATGAATCATGAAACGAATCGTAAATCAAGAATCAAATCATGAATCAAGAATCATGAATCATGAATCAAATCATGAATCATGAATCCTGAATTGAATCATGAATCATGAATCATGAATTGAATCAAGAATCATAAATCGAATCATGAATCATGAATTGAATCATGAATTGAATCATGAATCATGAAATTAATCATGAATCATGAATCAAATCATGAATCATGAATTGAATCATGAATTAAATCATGAAATGAATCATGAATCATGAATTGAATCATAAATCATTAATCATGAATTGAATCATGAATCATGAACTAAATCATGAATTGAATCATGAATCATGAAACGAATCATGAATCATGAATCAAATCATGAATCAAGAATCATGAATAATGAATCATGAATCGAATCATGAATCATGAATCATGAATTAAATCATAAATCATGAATCATGAATGGAATCATGAATCATGAATCGAATCATGAATAATGAATCGAATCATGAATTGAATCTTGAATTGAATAATGAATCATGAAATGAATCATGAATCATGAATCATGAATAGAATCATGAATCATGAATAGAATCATGAATCATGAATCAAATCATGAATCATGAATCGAATCATGAATTAAATCATGAATCATAAAAAGAATCATGATATGAATCATTAATTGAATCATGAATCATGAATTAAATCATGAACCATGAATCATGAATCATGAATTGAATTATGAATCATGAATCAAATCATGAATCATGAATCATGAATTGAATCATGAATTTAATCATGAATCATGAACTAAATCATGAATTGAATCATGAATCATGAAATGAATCATGAATCGAATCATGAATAATGAATCGAATCATGAATAGAATCATGAATCATGAATTGAATCATGAATTATGAATCGAATCATGAATCATGAATCGTGAATCGAATCATGAATCGAATCATGAATCGAATCATGAATCATGAATCATGAATCATGAATCATGAATCGAATCATGAATCATGAATCGTGAATCGAATCATGAATCGAATCATGAATCATGAATCATGAATCGTGAATCATGAATTGAATCATGAATCATGAATCGAATCATGAATCATGAATTGAATCATGAATCATGAATTGAATCATGAATCATGAATTATGAATCTAATCATGAATCATGAATCATGAATCATGAATTGAATCATGAATCATGAATCATGAATCATGAATCATGAATCAAATCATGAATCATGAATCATGAATTGAATCATGAATCATGAATTGAATCATGAATCATGAATTGAATCATGAATTGAATAATGAATCATGAATCGAATCATGAATTAAATCATGAATCATGAAATGAATCATGAATTGAATCATGAATTAAATCATGAATCATGAATTGAATCATGAAATGAATCATTAATTGAATCATGAATCATGAATTGAATCATGAATCATGAATCGTGAATTAAATCATGAATCATGAATCGAATTATGATTCATGAATAGTGAATCATTAATTAAATCATGAATCATGAATTTAATCATGAAATGAATTATGAATCATTAATTGAATCATGAATCATGAATCTTAATTTGAATCATAAATCATGAATCATGAATTGAATCATGAATCATGAACTGAATCATAAATTGAATCATGAATTGAATCATGAATCATGAATCGAATCATAAGTCATGAATCGAATCATGAATCATGAATTGAATCATGAATCATGAATTGAATCATTAAATGAATCATGAATTGAATCATGAATCATGAATCGAATCATGAATCATGAATTGAATCATGAATCATGAATCATGAATCATAAATCATAAATCATGAATCATATCATGAATCATGAATCATGAAATGAATCATGAATTCAATCATGAATCATAATTCATGAAATGAATCATGAATTAAATCATGAAATGAATCATGAATCATGAATTGAATCATAAATCATTAATCATGAATTGAATCATGAATCATGAATCATGAATCATGAATCGAATCATGAATCATGAAACGAATCATGAATTGAATCATAAATCATGAATCATGAAACGAATCATAAATCATGAATCATGAATGGAATCATGAATCATGAATCAAGAATCAAATCATGAATCATGAATCATGAATTGAATCATGAATTGAATCATGAATCATGAATCATGAATTGAATCATAAATCATGATTTGAATCATGAATCATGAATTGAATCATGAATCTTGAATCGAATCATGAATCATGAATCGAATCATGAATCTTGAATCGAATCATGAATCATGAATCGAATCATGAATCATGAATTGAATCATAAATTGAATCATGAATCATGAATCATGAAATGAATCATGAATCATTAATCGAATCATGAATCATGAATTGAATCATGAATTGAATCATGAATCAAATCATGAACCATGAATCATGAATTAAATCATGAATCTTCAATCGAATCATGAATCATGAATCGAATCATGAATCATGAATTGAATCATTGATTGAATTATGAATCATGAATTGAATCATGAATCATGAATCGAATCATAAATCATGAATTGAATCATGAATCATGAATCATGAATTGAATCATGAATCATGAATTCAATCATGAATTGAATCATGAATCATAAATCATGAAATGAATCATGAAATAAATCATGAAATCAATCATGAATCATGAATTGAATCATAAATCATTAATCATGAATTGAATCATGAATCATGAAATAAATCATGAATTGAATCATAAATCATGAATCATGAAACGAATCATAAATCATGAATCAAATCATGAATCAAGAATCATGAATCATGAATCAAATCATGAGTCATGAATCATGAATTGAATCATGAATCATGAATCATGAATCATGAATTGAATCAAAAATCATGAATTGAATCATGAATCGAATCATGAATCATGAATTGAATCATGAATCATGAAATGAATCATGAATCATGAATCAAATCATGAATCATGAATTGAATCACGAATCATGAATTAAATCATGAATCATGAATTGAATCATGAATTGAATCATGAATCATGAATCATGAAACGAATCATAAATCATGAATCAAATCATGAATCAAGAATCATGAATTGAATCATGAATCATGTATCATGAATGGAATCATGAAATGAATCATGAATCATGAATTGAATCATGAATCATGAATCGAATCATGAATCATGAATCGAATCATGAATCATGAATTGAATCATGAATCATGAATCATGAATTGAATCATGAATTGAATCATGAATCATGAATCATGAATTGAATCATGAAATGAATCATAAATTGAATCATGAATCATGAATCGAATCATAAATCATGAATTTAATCATGAATCATGAATTGAATCATGAATCATGAATTCAATCATGAATTGAATCATAAATCATGAATCATGAAACGAATCGTAAATCAAGAATCAAATCATGAATCAAGAATCATGAATCATGAATCAAATCATGAATCATGAATCCTGAATTGAATCATGAATCATGAATCATGAATTGAATCAAGAATCATAAATCGAATCATGAATCATGAATTGAATCATGAATTGAATCATGAATCATGAAATTAATCATGAATCATGAATCAAATCATGAATCATGAATTGAATCATGAATCATGAATCATGAATCATGAATCATGAATCGAATCATGAATCATGAATCATGAATTGAATCATGAATCATGAATTGAATCATGAATCATGAATCGAATCATGAATCATGAATTGAATCATGAATTGAATCATGAATAAAGAATCATGAAATGGATCATGAATCATGAATCATAAATTATGAATTGAAACATAAATCATGAAACAAATCATGAATCATGAATTGAATCATGAATCATGAATTGAATCATGAATTGAATCATGAATCATGAAATGAATCATGAATTAAATCATGAAATGAATCATGAATCATGAATTGAATCATAAATCATTAATCATGAATTGAATCATGAATCATGAACTAAATCATGAATTGAATCATGAATCATGAAACGAATCATGAATTATGAATCAAATCATGAATCAAGAATCATGAATCATGAATCATGAATCGAATCATGAATCATGAATCATGAATTAAATCATGAATCATGAATCATGAATGGAATCATGAATCATGAATCGAATCATGAATTGAATCTTGAATTGAATAATGAATCATGAAATGAATCATGAATCATGAATTGAATCATGAATCATGAATAGAATCATGAATCATGAATCAAATCATGAATCATGAATCGAATCATGAATTAAATCATGAATCATAAAAAAAATCATGAATTGAATCATTAATTGAATCATGAATCATGAATTAAATCATGAACCATGAATCATGAATCATGAATTGAATTATGAATCATGAATCAAATCATGAATCATGAATCATGAATTGAATCATGAATTGAATCATAAATCATGAATCATGAACTAAATCATGAATTGAATCATGAATCATGAAATGAATCATGAATCGAATCATGAATAATGAATCGAATCATGAATAGAATCATGAATCATGAATTGAATCATGAATTGAATCATGAATCATGAATCGAATCATGAATCATGAATCGTGAATCGAATCATGAATTGAATCATGAATCGAATCATGAATCATGAATCATGAATCGTGAATCATGAAATGAATCATGAATTGAATCATGAAATGAATCATGAATCATGAATCGAATCATGAATCATGAATTGAATCATGAATCATGAATTGAATCATGAATCATGAATTATGAATCTAATCATGAATCATGACTCATGAATCATGAATTGAATCATGAATCATGAATCATGAATCATGAATCATGAATCAAATCATGAATCATGAATCATGAATTGAATCATGAATCATGAATTGAATCATGAATCATGAATTGAATCATGAATTGAATAATGAATCATGAATCGAATCATGAATTAAATCATGAATCATGAAATGAATCATGAATTGAATCATGAATTAAATCATGAATCATGAATTGAATCATGAAATGAATCAATAATTGAATCATGAATCATGAATTGAATCATGAACCATGAATTATGAATCATGAATCATGAATTGAATTAATGAATCATTAATCATGAATTGAATCATGGATTGAATCATGAATCATGAATCGTGAATTAAATCATGAATCATGAATCGAATTATGATTCATGAATAGTGAATCATTAATTAAATCATGAATCATGAATTTAATCATGAAATGAATTATGAATCATTAATTGAATCATGAATCTTAATTTGAATCATAAATCATGAATCATGAATTGAATCATGAATCATGAACTGAATCATAAATTGAATCATGAATTGAATCATGAATTGAATCATGAATCATGAATCGAATCATAAGTCATGAATCGAATCATGAATCATGAATTGAATCATGAATCATGAATTGAATCATTAAATGAATCATGAATTGAATCATGAATCATGAATCGAATCATGAATCATGAATTGAATCATGAATCATGAAATGAATCATGAATTCAATCATGAATCATAATTCATGAAATGAATCATGAATTAAATCATGAAATGAATCATGAATCATGAATTGAATCATAAATAATTAATCATGAATTGAATCATGAATCATGAATCATGAATCATGAATTAAATCATGAATCATGAATGGAATCATGAATCATGAAACGAATCATGAATTGAATCATGAATTGAATAATGAATCATGAAATGAATCATGAATCATGAATTGAATCATGAATCATGAATAGAATCATGAATCATGAATCGAATCATGAATCATGAATTGAATCATGAATCATGAATTGAATCATGAATCATAAATCATGAATCATGAATTGAATCATGAATTGAATCATGAATCATGAATCATGAATGATGAATTGAATCATGAATCATGATTTGAATCTTGAATCATGAATCATGAATTGAATCATGAATCATGAATTATGAATCGAATCATGAATCATGAATCATGAATTGAATCATGAATCATGAACTGAATCATGAATTGAATCCTGAATCATGAAATGAATCATGAATCATGAATTGAATCATGAATCGAATCATGAATCATGAATCGAATCATGATTCATGCATTGAATCATGAATCATGAATTGAATCATGAAATGAATCATGAATTGAATCAGGAATCATGAATCGAATCATAAATCATGAATTGAATCATGAATCATGAATCATGAATTTAATCATGAATCATGAATTCAAACATGAATTGAATCATGAATCATAAATCATGAAATGAATCATGAATCATGAATTGAATCATAAATCATTAATCATGAATTGAATCATGAATCATGCACTAAATCATGAATTGAATCATAAATCATGAATCATGAAACGAATCATAAATCATGAATCAAATCATGAATCAAGAATCATGAATCAAGAATCAAATCATGAATCATTAATCATGAATTGAATCATGAATTGAATCATGAATCATGAATCATGAATTGAATCATAAATCATGATTTGAATCATGAATCATGAATTGAATCATGAATCATGAATCAAATCATGAATCATGAATCGAATCATGAATCATGAATTGAATCATAAATTGAATCATGAATCATGAATCATGAAATGAATCATGAATCATTAATCGAATCATGAATCATGAATTGAATCATGAATTGAATCATGAATCAAATCATGAACCATGAATCATGAATTAAATCATGAATCTTCAATCGAATCATGAATCATGAATCGAATCATGAATCATGAATTGAATCATGGATTGAATTATGAATCATGAATTGAATCATGAATCATGAATCAAATCATAAATCATGAATTGAATCATGAATCATGAATCATGAATTGAATCATGAATCATGAATTCAATCATGAATTGAATCATGAATCATAAATCATGAAATGAATCATGAAATAAATCATGAAATGAATCATGAATCATGAATCAAATCATGAATCAAGAATCATGAATCATGAATCAAATCATGAATCATGAATAATGAATCATGAAATGAATCATAAATCATGAATTGAATCAAGAATCATGAATCGAATCATGAATCGAATCATAAATCATGAATTGAATCATGAATCATGAAATGAACCATGAATCATGAATCAAATCATGAATCATGAATTGAATCACGAATCATGAATTAAATCATGAATCATGAATTGAATCATGAATTGAATAATGAATCATGAATCATGAAACGAATCATAAATCATGAATCAAATCATGAATCAAGAATCATGAATTGAATCATGAATCATAAATCATGAATCATGAATTGAATCATGAATCATGTATCATGAATGGAATCATGAAATGAATCATGAATCATGAATCGAATCATGAATCATGAATCGAATCATGAATCATGAATTGAATCATGAATCATGAATCATGAATCATGAATTGAATCATGAATTCAATCATGAATCATGAATCATGAATTGAATCATGAAATGAATCATGAATTGAATCATGAATCATGAATCGAATCATAAATCATGAATTTAATCATGAATCATGAATTGAATCATGAATCATGAATTCAATCATGAATTGAATCATGAATCATTAATCATGAAATGAATCATGAAATAAATCATTAAATAAATTCTGAATCATGAATTGAATCATAAATCATTAATCATGAATTGAATCATGAATCATGAACTAAATCATGAATTGAATCATAAATCATGAATCATGAAACGAATCGTAAATCAAGAATCAAATCATGAATCAAGAATCATGAATCATGAATTAAATCATGAATCATGAATCATGAATTGAATCAAGAATCATAAATCGAATCATGAATCATGAATTGAATCATGAATTGAATCATGAATCATGAAATTAATCATGATTCATGAATCAAATCATGAATCATGAATTGAATCATGAACCCTGAATTGAATTATGATACATGAATTATGAATCTAATCATGAATCATGAATCATGAATTGAATCATGAATCATGAATAATGAATCATGAATCGAATCATGAATCATGAATCATGAATTGAATCATGAATCATGAATCGAATCATGAATCATGAATTGAATCATGAATTGAATCATGAATAAAGAATCATGAAATGGATCATGAATTAAATCATGAAATGAATCATGAATCATGAATTGAATCATAAATCATTAATCATGAATTGAATCATGAATCATGAACTAAATCATGAATCAAGAATCATGAATCATGAATCAAATCATGTATCATAAATCATGAATTGAGTCATGAATCATGAATCATGAATTGAGTCATGAATCATGAATCATAAATTATGAATTGAAACATAAATCATGAAACAAATCATGAATCATGAATTGAATCATGAATCATGAATTGAATCATGAATTGAATCATGAATCATGAAATGAATCATGAATTAAATCATGAAATGAATCATGAATCATGAATTGAATCATAAATCATTAATCATGAATTGAATCATGAATCATGAACTAAATCATGAATTGAATCATGAATCATGAATCGAATCATGAATCATGAATCATGAATTAAATCATGAATCATGAATCATGAATCGAATCATGAATTGAATCTTGAATTAAATAATGAATAATTAAATGAATCATGAATCATGAATTGAATCATGAATCATGAATAGAATCATGAATCATGAATCGAATCATGAATCATGAATTGAATCATGAATCATGAATTGAATCATGAATCATAAATCATGAATCATGAATTGAATCATGAATTGAATCATGAATCATGAATCATGAATCATGAATCATGAATTGAATCATGAATCATGATTTGAATCTTGAATCATGAATCATGAATTGAATCATGAATCATGAATCATGAATCGAATCATGAATCATGAATCATGAATTGAATCATAAATCATGAACTGAATCATGAATTGAATCCTGAATCATGAAATGAATCATGAATCATGAATCGAATCATGAATCATAAATCAAATCATGATTCATGCATTGAATCATGATTCATGAATCATGAATTGAATCATGAATCATGAATTCAAACATGAATTGAATCATGAATCATAAATCATGAAATGAATCATGAAATAAATCATGAAATGAATCATGAATCATGAATTGAATCATAAATCATTAATCATGAATTGAATCATGAATCATGCACTAAATCATGAATTGAATCATAAATCATGAATCATGAAACGAACCATAAATCATGAATCAAATCATGAATCAAGAATCATGAATCAAGAATCAAATCATGAATCATGAATCATGAATTGAATCATGAATTGAATCATGAATCATGAATTGAATCATAAATCATGATTTGAATCATGAATCATGAATCGAATCATGAATCATGAATCGAATCATGAATCATGAATCGAATCATGAATCATGAATTGAATCATAAATTGAATCATGAATCATGAATCATGAAATGAATCATGAATCATTAATCGAATCATGAATCATGAATTGAATCATGAATTGAATCATGAATCAAATCATGAACCATGAATCATGAATTAAATCATGAATCTTCAATCGAATCATGAATCATGAATCGAATCATGAATCATGAATTGAATCATGGATTGAATAATGAATCATGAATCATGAATCGAATCATAAATCATGAATTGAATCATGAATCATAAATCATGAAATGAATCATGAAATAAATCATGAAATGAATCATGAATCATGAATTGAATCATAAATCATTAATTATGAATTAAATCATGAATCATGAAATAAATCATGAATCATGAAACGAATCATAAATCATGAATCAAATCATGAATCAAGTATCATGAATCATGAATCAAATCATGAATCATGAATCATGAATTGAATCATGAATCATGAATCATGAATCATGAATTGAATCAAGAATCATGAATCGAATCATGAATCGAATCATGAATCATGAATTGAATCATGAATCATGAAATGAATCATGAATCATGAATCAAATCATGAATCATGAATTGAATCACGAATCATGAATTAAATCATGAATCATGAATTGAATCATGAATTGAATCATGAATCATGAATCATGAAATGAATCATGAATCATGAATTGAATCATGAATCATGAATCGAATCATGAATCATGAATCAAATCATGAATCATGAATTGAATCATGAATCATGAATTGAATCATGACTCATGAATCATGAATTAAATCATGAATCTTTAATCGAATCATGAATCATGAATCGAATCATGAATCATGAATTGAATCATGGATTGAATCATGAATCACGAATCATGAAATGAATCATGAATTTAATCATGAAATGAATTATGAATCATTAATTGAATCATGAATCATGAATCATGAATCTTAATTTAAATCATAAATCATGAATCATGAATCGAATCATGAATCATGAACTGAATCATGAATCATGAATCATGAATCATGAATTGAATCAAGAATCATGAATCGAATCATGAATCAAATCATGAATCATGAATTGAATCATGAATCATGAACTGAATCATGAATTGAATCCTGAATCATGAATCATGAAATGAATCATGAATCAAGAATCGAATCATGATTCATGCATTGAATCATGAATCATGAATTGAATCTTGAAATGAATCATGAATTGAATCATGAATCATGAATCGAATCATAAATCATGAATTGAATCATGCATCATGAATCATGAATTGAATCATGAATCATGAATTCAATCATGAATTGAATCATGAATCCTAAATCATGAAATGAATCATGAAATAAATCATGAAATGAATCATGAATCATGAATTGAATCATAAATCATGAATCATGAAACGAATCATAAATTATGAATAAAATCATTAATCAAGAATCATGAATCATGAATCAAATCATGAATCATGAATTGAATCATGAATCATGAATCATGAATCATGAATTGAATCAAGAATCATGAATCGAATCATGAATCAAATCATGAATCATGAATTGAATCATGAATCATGAAATGAATCATGAATCATGAATCAAATCATGAATCATGAATTGAATCATAAATCATGAATCGAATCATGAATCATGAATCGAATCATGAATCATGAACTGAATCATAAATTGAATCATGAATCATGAATCATGAACTGAATCATAAATTGAATCATGAATCATGAATCATGAAATGAATCATGAATCATTAATCGAATCAAGAATCATGAATTGAATCATGAATTGAATCATGAATCAAATCATGAACCATGAATCATGAATTAAATCATGAATCTTCAATCGAATCATGAATCATGAATCGAATCATGAATCATGAATTGAATCATGGATTGAATCATGAATCATGAATTGAATCATGAATCATGAATCGAATCATAAATCATGAATTGAATCATGAATCATGAATCATGAATTGAATCATGAATCATGAATTCAATCATGAATTGAATCATGAATCATAAATCATGAAATGAATCATGAAATAAATCATGAAATGAATCATGAATCATGAATTGAATCATAAATCATTAATCATGAATTGAATCATGAATAATGAAATAAATCATGAATTGAATCATAAATCATGAATCATGAAACGAATCACAAATCATGAATCAAATCATGAATCAAGAATCATGAATCATGAATCAAGAATCATGAATCATGAATCAAATCATGAATCATGAATCATGAATTGAATCATGAATCATGAATCATGAATCATGAATTGAATCAAGAATCATGAATCGAATCATGAATCGAATCATGAATCATTAATCGAATCATGAATCATGAATTGAATCATGAATTGAATCATGAATCAAATCATGAACCATGAATCATGAATTAAATCATGAATCTTCAATCGAATCATGAATCATGAATCGAATCATGAATCATGAATTGAATCATGGATTGAATCATGAATCATGAATCATGAATCGAATCATAAATCATGAATTGAATCATGAATCATGAATCATGAATTGAATCATGAATCATGAATTGAATCATGAATTGAATCATGAATCATAAATCATGAAATGAATCATGAAATAAATCATGAAATGAATCATGAATCATGAATTGAATCATAAATCATTAATCATGAATTGAATCATGAATCATGAAATAAATCATGAATCATGAAACGAATCATAAATCATGAATCAAATCATGAATCAAGTATCATGAATCATGAATCAAATCATGAATCATGAATCATGAATTGAATCATGAATCATGAATCATGAATCATGAATTGAATCAAGAATCATGAATCGAATCATGAATCGAATCATGAATCATGAATTGAATCATGAATCATGAAATGAATCATGAATCATGAATCAAATCATGAATCATGAATTGAATCACGAATCATGAATTAAATAATGAATCATGAATTGAATCATGAATTGAATCATGAATCATGAATCATGAAATGAATCATGAATCATGAATTGAATCATGAATCATGAATCGAATCATGAATCATGAATCGAATCATGAATCATGAATTGAATCATGAATCATGAATTGAATCATGACTCATGAATCATGAATTAAATCATAAATTGATTCATGTATCATGAATCATGAAATGAATCATGAATCATTAATCGAATCAAGAATCATGAATTGAATCATGAATTGAATCATGAATCAAATCATGAACCATGAATCATGAATTAAATCATGAATCTTCAATCGAATCATGAATCATGAATCGAATCATGAATCATGAATTGAATCATGGATTGAATCATGAATCATGAATTGAATCAAGAATCATGAATCGAATCATGAATCAAATCATGAATCATGAATTGAATCATGAATCATGAAATGAATCATGAATCATGAATCAAATCATGAATCATGAATTGAATCATAAATCATGAATCGAATCATGAATCATGAATCGAATCATGAATCATGAACTGAATCATAAATTGAATCATGAATCATGAATCATGAACTGAATCATAAATTGAATCATGAATCATGAATCATGAAATGAATCATGAATCATTAATCGAATCAAGAATCATGAATTGAATCATGAATTGAATCATGAATCAAATCATGAACCATGAATCATGAATTAAATCATGAATCTTCAATCGAATCATGAATCATGAATCGAATCATGAATCATGAATTGAATCATGGATTGAATCATGAATCATGAATTGAATCATGAATCATGAATCGAATCATAAATCATGAATTGAATCATGAATCATGAATTGAATCATGAATCATGAATTCAATCATGAATTGAATCATGAATCATAAATCATGAAATGAATCATGAAATAAATCATGAAATGAATCATGAATCATGAATTGAATCATAAATCATTAATCATGAATTGAATCATGAATAATGAAATAAATCATGAATTGAATCATAAATCATGAATCATGAAACGAATCACAAATCATGAATCAAATCATGAATCAAGAATCATGAATCATGAATCAAATCATGAATCATGAATCATGAATTGAATCATGAATCATGAATCATGAATCATGAATTGAATCAAGAATCATGAATCGAATCATGAATCGAATCATGAATCATTAATCGAATCATGAATCATGAATTGAATCATGAATTGAATCATGAATCAAATCATGAACCATGAATCATGAATTAAATCATGAATCTTCAATCGAATCATGAATCATGAATCGAATCATGAATCATGAATTGAATCATGGATTGAATCATGAATCATGAATCATGAATCGAATCATAAATCATGAATTGAATCATGAATCATGAATCATGAATTGAATCATGAATCATGAATTGAATCATGAATTGAATCATGAATCATAAATCATGAAATGAATCATGAAATAAATCATGAAATGAATCATGAATCATGAATTGAATCATAAATCATTAATCATGAATTGAATCATGAATCATGAAATAAATCATGAATCATGAAACGAATCATAAATCATGAATCAAATCATGAATCAAGTATCATGAATCATGAATCAAATCATGAATCATGAATCATGAATTGAATCATGAATCATGAATCATGAATCATGAATTGAATCAAGAATCATGAATCGAATCATGAATCGAATCATAAATCATGAATTGAATCATGAATCATGAAATGAATCATGAATCATGAATCAAATCATGAATCATGAATTGAATCACGAATCATGAATTAAATCATGAATCATGAATTGAATCATGAATTGAATCATGAATCATGAATCATGAAATGAATCATGAATCATGAATTGAATCATGAATCATGAATCGAATCATGAATCATGAATCGAATCATGAATCATGAATTGAATCATGAATCATGAATTGAATCATGACTCATGAATCATGAATTAAATCATGAATCTTTAATTGAATCATGAATCGAATCATGAATCATGAATTGAATCATGGATTGAATCATGAATCACGAATCATGAAATGAATCATGAATTTAATCATGAAATGAATTATGAATCATTAATTGAATCATGAATCATGAATCATGAATCTTAATTTAAATCATAAATCATGAATCATGAATCGAATCATGAATCATGAACTGAATCATGAATCATGAATCATGAATCATGAATTGAATCAAGAATCATGAATCGAATCATGAATCAAATCATGAATCATGAATTGAATCATGAATCATGAACTGAATCATGAATTGAATCCTAAATCATGAATCATGAAATGAATCATGAATAATGAATCGAATCATGAATCGAATCATGATTCATGCATTGAATCATGAATCATGAATTGAATCTTGAAATGAATCATGAATTGAATCATGAATCATGAATCGAATCATAAATCATGAATTGAATCATGCATCATGAATTATGAATTGAATCATGAATCATGAATTCAATCATGAATTGAATCATGAATCATAAATCATGAAATGAATCATGAAATAAATCATGAAATGAATCATGAATCATGAATTGAATCATAAATCATGAATCATGAAACGAATCATAAATCATGAATAAAATCATGAATCAAGAATCATGAATCATGAATCAAATCATGAATCATGAATTGAATCATGAATCATGAATCATGAATTGAATCAAGAATCATGAATCGAATCATGAATCAAATCATGAATCATGAATTGAATCATGAATTGAATCATGAATCATGAAATGAATCATGAATCATGAATCAAATCATGAATCATGAATTGAATCATAAATCATGAATCGAATCATGAATCATGAATCGAATCATGAATCATGAACTGAATCATAAATTGAATCATGAATCATGAATCATGAACTGAATCATAAATTGAATCATGAACCATGAATCATGAAATGAATCATGAATCATTAATCGAATCAAGAAATATTGAATTGAATCATGAATTGAATCATGAATCTAATCATGAACCATGAATCATGAATTAAATCATGAATCTTCAATCGAATCATGAATCATGAATCGAATCATGAATCATGAATTGAATCATGGATTGAATCATGAATCATGAATTGAATCATGAATCATGAATCGAATCATAAATCATGAATTGAATCATGAATCATGAATCATGAATTGAATCATGAATCATGAATTCAATCATGAATTGAATCATGAATCATAAATCATGAAATGAATCATGAAATAAATCATGAAATGAATCATGAATCATGAATTGAATCATAAATCATTAATCATGAATTGAATCATGAATAATGAAATAAATCATGAATTGAATCATAAATCATGAATCATGAAACGAATCACAAATCATGAATCAAATCATGAATCATGAATCATGAATCAAATCATGAATCATAAATCATGAATTGAATCATGAATCATGAATCATGAATCATGAATTGAATCAAGAATCATGAATCGAATCATGAATCGAATCATGAATCATGAATTGAATCATGAATCATGAAATGAATCATGAATTATGAATCAAATCATGAATCATGAATTGAATCATGAATCATGAATTATGAATCTAATCATGAATCATGAATCATGAATTAAATCATGAATCATGAATTGAATCATGAATTGAATCATGAATCATGAATCATGAAATGAATCATGAATCATAAATTGAATCATGAATCATGAATTGAATCATGAATCATGAATCAAGAAATGAATCATGAATCATGAATTGAATCATGAATCATGAATCATGAAATGAATCATGAATCATGAATCGAATCATGAATCATGAATTGAATCATGGATTGAATCATGAATCATGAATCATGAAATGAATCATGAATTTAATCATGAAATGAATTATGAATCATTAATTGAATCATGAATCATGAATCATGAATCTTAATTTAAATAATAAATCATGAATCATGAATTGAATCATGAATCATGAACTGAATCATAAATTGAATCCTGAATCATGAATCATGAAATGAATCATGAAATAAATCATGAAATGAATCATGAATCATGAATCATGAATCGAATCATGATTCATGAATTCAATCATGAATTGAATCATGAATCATGAATTGAATCATGAATCATGAATTCAATCATGAATTGAATCATGAATCATAAATCATGAAATGAATCATGAAATAAATCATGAAATGAATCATGAATCATGAATTGAATCATAAATCATTAATCATGAATTGAATCATGAACTAAATCATGAATTGAATCATAAATCATGAATCATGAATTGAATCATAAATCATGAATCATGAATCATGAATTGAATCAAGAATCATGAATCGAATCATGAATCAAATCATGAATCATGAATTGAATCATGAATTGAATCATGAATCATGAATCAAATCATGAATCATGAATCAAATCATGAATCATGAATTGAATCATGAATTGAATCATGAATCATGAATTGAATCATGAATCATGAATTGAATCATGAATCATGAATCTAATCATGAATCATGAATCATGAATCGAATCATGAATCATGAATCATGAATTGAATCATGAATCATGAATTGAATAATGAATCATGAATCGAATCATGAATCGAATCATGAATCATGAATTGAATCATGAATTGAATCATGAATCAAGAATCATGAAATGAATCATGAATTAAATCATGAAATGAATCATGAATCATGAATTGAATCATAAATCATTAATCATGAATTGAATCATGAATCATGAACTAAATCATGAATTGAATCATGAATCATGAATCATGAAACGAATCATGAATCATGAATCAAATCATGAATCGAATCATGAATCATGAACTAAATCATGAATCAAGAATCATGAATCATGAATCAAATCATGAGTCATGAATCATGAATTGAGTCATGAATTATGAATTGAGTCATGAATCATGAATCATGAATTGAATCATGAAACAAATCATGAATCATGAATTGAATCATGAATCATGAATCATAAATTATGAATTGAATCATGAATCATGAATTGAATCATGAATCATGAATCATAAATTATGAATTGAATCATGAATCATGAAACAAATCATGAATCATGAATTGAATCATGAATCATGAAATATGAATCTAATCATGAATCATGAATCATGAATCGAATCATGAATCATGACTCATGAATTGAATCATGAATCATGAATCGAATCATGTTTCAGGAATTAAATCATGAATCATGAATCATGAAGCATGAATTTAATCATGAATCATGAATCAAATCATGAATCATGAATCAAATCATGAATAAATCATGAATCAAATCATGAACCATGAATCATGAATTGAATTATGAATCATGAATTGAATCATGAATTGAATCATGAATCATGAATTGAATCATGAATCATGATTTGAATCATGAATCATTAATTGAATCATGAATCGAATCATGAATCATAGATCGAATCATGAATCATGAATTGACTCATGAATTGAATCATGAATCATGAATCATGAATAATGAAATAAATCATGAATCATTAATCGAATCATGAATCATGAATTGAATCATGAATTGAATCATAAATTGAATCATGAATCAAATCATGAACCATGAATCATGAATTGAATCATGAATCATGAATTGAATCATGAATCATGAATCATGAATCATGAATTGAATCATGAATTGAATCATGAATTGAATCATGAATCATGAATCATGAATCATGAATTGAATCATAAATCATAATTTGAATAATGAATCATTAATTGAATCATGAATCATGAATCGAATCATGAATCATGAATCGAATCATAATTCATGAATTGAATCATGAATTGAATCATGAATCATGAAATGAATCATGAATCATTAATCGAATCATGAATCATGAATTGATTCATGAATTGAATCATGAATCATGAATCATGAATTGAATCATGAATCATGATTTGAATCATGAATCATTAATTGAATCATGAATCGAATCATGAATCATGAATCGAATCATGAATCATGAATTGAATCATGAATTGAATCATGAATCATGAATCATGAAATGAATCATGAATCATTAATCGAATCATGAATCATGAATTGAATCATGAATTGAATCATGAATTGAATCATGAATTGAATCATGAATCATGAATCATGAATCATGAATTGAATCATAAATCATAATTTGAATAATGAATCATTAATTGAATCATGAATCAAGAATCGAATCATGAATCATGAATCGAATCATAATTCATGAATTGAATCATGAATTGAATCATGAATCATGAAATGAATCATGAATCATTAATCGAATCATGAATCATGAATTGATTCATGAATTGAATCATGAATCATGAATCATGAATTGAATCATGAATCATGATTTGAATCATGAATCATTAATTGAATCATGAATCGAATCATGAATCATAGATCGAATCATGAATCATGAATTGAATCATGAATTGAATCATGAATCATGAATCATGAAATGAATCATGAATCATTAATCGAATCATGAATCATGAATTGAATCATGAATTGAATCATAAATTGAATCATGAATCAAATCATGAACCATGAATCATGAATTGAATTATGAATCATGAATTGAATCATGAATTGAATCATGAATCATGAATCGAATCATGAATCAGGAATTGAATCATGAATTATGAATCATGAATCATGAATCATGAATCGAATCATGAATCATGAATCATGAATTGAATCATGAATCATGAACTGAATCATGAATTGAATCCTGAATCATGAATCATGAAATGAATCATGAATCATGAATTTAATCATGAATCGAATCATGAATCATGAATCGAATCATGATTCATGCATTGAATCATGAATCATGAATTGAATCTTGAAATGAATCATGAATTGAATCATGAATCATGAATTGAATCATGAATCATGAATCGAATCATAAATCATGAATTGAATCATGCATCATGAATCATTAATTGAATCATGAATCATGAATCGAATCATAAATCATGAATTGAATCATGCATCATGAATCATGAATTGAATCATGAATCATGAATTCAATCATGAATTGAATCATGAATCATAAATCATGAAATGAATCATGAAATAAATCATGAAATGAATCATGGATCATGAATTGAATCATAAATCTTTAATCATGAATTGAATCATGAATCATGAACTAAATCATGAATTGAATCATAAATCATGAATCATGAAACGAATCATAAATCATGAATCAAATCATGAATCATGAATTGAATCATGAATCATGAATTGAATCAAGAATCATGAATCGAATCATGAATCAAATCATGAATCATGAATTGAATCATGAATTGAATCATGAATCATGAAATGAATCATGAATCATGAATAATCATGAATTGAATCATGAATTGAATCATGAATCATGAAATGAATCATGAATCATGAATCAAATCATGAATCATGAATTGAATCATGAATCATGAATTGAATCATCAATCATGAATTATGAATGTAATCATGAATCATGAATCATGAATTGAATCATGAATCGTGAATCATGAATTGAATCATGAATCATGAATCATGAATCATGAATCATAAATCGAATCATGAATCATGAATCATGAATTGAATCATGAATCATGAATTGAATAATGAATCATGAATCGAATCATGAATCGAATCATGAATCATGAATTGAATCATGAATCGAATCATGAATCAAGAATCATGAAACGAATCATGAATTAAATCATGAAATGAATCATGAATCATGAATTGAATCATAAATCATTAATCATGAATTGAATCATGAATCCTGAACTAAATCATGAATCAAGAATCATGAATCATGAATCAAATCATGAATCATGAATCATGAATTGAGTCATGAATCATGAATCATGAATTGAATCATGAAACAAATCATGAATCATGAATTAAATCATGAATCATGAATCATAAATTATGAATTGAATCATGAATTGAATCATGAATCATGAATCATAAATTATGAATTGAATCATGTATCATGAAACAAATCATAAATCATGAATTGAATCATGAATCATGAAATATGAATCTAATCATGAATCATGAATCATGAATCGAATCATGAATCATGACTCATGAATTGAATCATGAATCATGAATCGAATCATGTTTCAGGAATTAAATCATGATTCATGAAACATGAATCATGAATTGAATCATGAATTGAATCATGAATCATGAATCATGAATCATGAATTGAATCATAAATCATGATTTGAATAATGAATCATTAATTGAATCATGAATCATGAATCGAATCATGAATCATGAATTGAATCATGAATTGAATCATGAATCATGAATTATGAAATGAATCATGAATCATTAATCGAATCATGGATCATGAATTGAATCATGAATTGAATCATGAATCAAATCATGAACGATGAATCATGAATTGAATCATGAATCATGAATTATGAAATGAATCATGAATCATTAATCGAATCATGGATCATGAATTGAATCATGAATTGAATCATGAATCAAATCATGAACGATGAATCATGAATTGAATTATGAATCATGAATTGAATCATGAATTGAATCATGAATCATGAATCGAATCATGAATCAGGAATTGAATCATGAATTATGAATCATGAATCATGAATCATGAATCAAATCATGAATCATGAATTGAATCATAATTCATGAACTGAATCATGAATAGAATCATAAATCATGAATCGAATCATGAATCATGAATTGAATTATGAATCATGAATTCAATCATGAATTGAATCATGAATCATAAATCATGAAATGAATCATGAATCATAAATCATGAAATGAATCATGAAATAAATCATGAAATGAATCATGAATCATAAATTGAATCATAAATCATTAATCATGAATAGAATCATGAATCGTGAATCATGAATTGAATCATGAATCATGAACTGAATCATGAATTAAATCCCGAATCATGAATCATGAATCATGAATTGAATCATGAATCGAATCATGAATCATGAATTGAATCATGAATCGAATCATGAATCATGAATCGAATCATGAATCATGAATCGAATCATGATTCATGCATTGAATTATGAATGAATCATCAATTAAATCATGAATCATAAATCGTGAAATGAATCATGAAATAAATCATGAAATGAATCATGAATCATGAATTGAATCATAAATCATTAATCATGAATTGAATCATGAATCATGAACTAAATCATGAATTGAATCATAAATCATGAATCATGAAACGAATCATAAATCATGAATCAAATCATGAATCAAGAATCATGAATCATGAATGAAATCATGAATCATGAATTGAATCATGAATCATGAATCATGAATTGAATCAAGAATTATGAATCGAATCATAAATCATGAATTGAATCATGCATCATGAATCATTAATTGAATCATGAATCATGAATCAAATCATAAATCATAAATTGAATCATGCATCATGAATCATGAATTGAATCATGAATAATGAATTCAATCATGAATTGAATCATGAATCATAAATCATGAAATGAATCATGAAATAAATCATGAAATGAATCATGAATCATAAATTGAATCATAAATCATTAATCATGAATAGAATCATGAATCGTGAATCATGAATTGAATCATGAATCATGAACTGAATCATGAATTGAATCCCGAATCATGAATCATGAAATGAATCATGAATCATAAATTGAATCATAAATCATTAATCATGAATAGAATCATGAATCATGAACTGAATCATGAATTGAATCCTGAATCATGAATCATGAATCGAATCATGAATCAGGAATTGAATCATGAATTATGAATCATGAATCATGAATCATGAATCAAATCATGAATCATGAATCATGAATTGAATCATGAATCATGAACTGAATCATGAATTGAATCCTGAATCATGAATCATGAATCGAATCATGAATCAGGAATTGAATCATGAATTATGAATCATGAATCATGAATCATGAATCAAATCATGAATCATGAATTGAATCATAATTCATGAACTGAATCATGAATAGAATCATAAATCATGAATCGAATCATGAATCATGAATTGAATTATGAATCATGAATTCAATCATGAATTGAATCATGAATCATAAATCATGAAATGAATCATGAATCATAAATCATGAAATGAATCATGAAATAAATCATGAAATGAATCATGAATCATAAATTGAATCATAAATCATTAATCATGAATAGAATCATGAATCGTGAATCATGAATTGAATCATGAATCATGAACTGAATCATGAATTGAATCCCGAATCATGAATCATGAAATGAATCATGAATCATAAAATGAATCATAAATCATTAATCATGAATAGAATCATGAATCGTGAATCATGAATTGAATCATGAATCATGAACTGAATCATGAATTGAATCCCGAATCATGAATCATGAATTGAATCATGAATCGAATCATGAATCATGAATTGAATCATGAATCGAATCATGATACATGAATCGAATCATGATTCATGCATTGAATCATGAATCATGAATTGAATCATGAATCATGAATCATGAATTGAGTCATGAATCATGAATCATGAATTATGAATTGAATCATGAATTGAATCATGAATCATGAATCATAAATTATGAATTGAATCATGAATCATGAAACAAATCATGAATCATGAATTGAATCATGAATCATGAATCATAAATTATGAATTGAATCATGAATTGAATCATGAATCATGAATCATAAATTATGAATTGAATCATGAATCATGAAACAAATCATAAATCATGAATTGAATCATGAATCATGAAATATGAATCTAATCATGAATCATGAATCATGAATCGAATCATGAATCATGACTCATGAATTGAATCATGAATCATGAATCGAATCATGTTTCAGGAATTAAATCATGAATCATGAAACATGAATCATGAATTGAATCATGAATTGAATCATGAATCATGAATCATGAATCATGAATTGAATCATAAATCATGATTTGAATAATGAATCATTAATTGAATCATGAATCATGAATCGAATCATGAATCATGAATCGAATCATGAATCATGAATTGAATCATGAATTGAATCATGAATCATGAATTATGAAATGAATCATGAATCATTAATCGAATCATGGATCATGAATTGAATCATGAATTGAATCATGAATCAAATCATGAACGATGAATCATGAATTGAATTATGAATCATGAATTGAATCATGAATTGAATCATGAATCATGAATCGAATCATGAATCAGGAATTGAATCATGAATTATGAATCATGAATCATGAATCATGAATCAAATCATGAATCATGAATCATGAATTGAATCATGAATCATGAACTGAATCATGAATTGAATCCTGAATCATGAATTATGAATCGAATCATGAATCAGGAATTGAATCATGAATTATGAATCATGAATCATGAATCATGAATCAAATCATGAATCATGAATTGAATCATAATTCATGAACTGAATCATGAATCGAATCATAAATCATGAATCGAATCATGAATCATGAATTGAATTATGAATCATGAATTCAATCATGAATTGAATCATGAATCATAAATCATGAAATGAATCATGAATCATAAATCATGAAATGAATCATGAAATAAATCATGAAATGAATCATGAATCATAAATTGAATCATAAATCATTAATCATGAATAGAATCATGAATCGTGAATCATGATTTGAATCATGAATCATGAACTGAATCATGAATTAAATCCCGAATCATGAATCATGAAATGAATCATGAATCATGAATTGAATCATGAATCGAATCATGAATCATGAATTGAATCATGAATCGAATCATGAATCATGAATCGAATCATGAATCATGAATCGAATCATGATTCATGCATTGAATCATGAATCATGAATTGAATCATGAAATGAATCATAAATTGAATCATGAATCATAAATCATGAAATGAATCATGAAATAAATCATGAAATGAATCATGAATTATGAATTGAATCATAAATCATTAATCATGAATTGAATCATGAATCATGAACTAAATCATGAATTGAATCATAAATCATGAATCATGAAACAAATCATAAATCATGAATCAAATCATGAATCAAGAATCATGAATCATGAATCAAATCATGAATCATGAATTGAATCATGAATCATGAATCATGAATTGAATCAAGAATCATGAATCGAATCATAAATCATGAATTGAATCATGCATCATGAATCATTAATTGAATCATGAATCATGAATCGAATCATAAATCATGAATTGAATCATGCATCATGAATCATGAATTGAATCATGAATAATGAATTCAATCATGAATTGAATCATGAATCATAAATCATGAAATGAATCATGAAATAAATCATGAAATGAATCATGAATCATAAATTGAATCATAAATCATTAATCATGAATAGAATCATGAATCGTGAATCATGAATTGAATCATGAATCATGAACTGAATCATGAATTGAATCCCGAATCATGAATCATGAAATGAATCATGAATCATGAATTGAATCATGAATCGAATCATGAATCATGAATTGAATCATGAATCGAATCATGAATCATGAATCGAATCATGATTCATGCATTGAATCATGAATCATGAATTGAATCATGAAATGAATCATGAATTGAATCACGAATCATGAATTGAATCATAAATCATGAATTGAATCATTAATCATGAATCATGAATTGAATCATGAATCATGAATTGAATCATGAATTGAATCATGAATCATGAATTATGAAATGAATCATGAATCATTAATCGAATCATGGATCATGAATTGAATCATGAATTGAATCATGAATCAAATCATGAACGATGAATCATGAATTGAATCATGAATCATGAATTATGAAATGAATCATGAATCATTAATCGAATCATGGATCATGAATTGAATCATGAATTGAATCATGAATCAAATCATGAACGATGAATCATGAATTGAATTATGAATCATGAATTGAATCATGAATTGAATCATGAATCATGAATCGAATCATGAATCAGGAATTGAATCATGAATTATGAATCATGAATCATGAATCATGAATCAAATCATGAATCATGAATTGAATCATAATTCATGAACTGAATCATGAATAGAATCATAAATCATGAATCGAATCATGAATCATGAATTGAATTATGAATCATGAATTCAATCATGAATTGAATCATGAATCATAAATCATGAAATGAATCATGAATCATAAATCATGAAATGAATCATGAAATAAATCATGAAATGAATCATGAATCATAAATTGAATCATAAATCATTAATCATGAATAGAATCATGAATCGTGAATCATGAATTGAATCATGAATCATGAACTGAATCATGAATTAAATCCCGAATCATGAATCATGAATCATGAATTGAATCATGAATCGAATCATGAATCATGAATTGAATCATGAATCGAATCATGAATCATGAATCGAATCATGAATCATGAATCGAATCATGATTCATGCATTGAATTATGAAATGAATCATCAATTAAATCATGAATCATAAATCATGAAATGAATCATGAAATAAATCATGAAATGAATCATGAATCATGAATTGAATCATAAATCATTAATCATGAATTGAATCATGAATCATGAACTAAATCATGAATTGAATCATAAATCATGAATCATGAAACGAATCATAAATCATGAATCAAATCATGAATCAAGAATCATGAATCATGAATGAAATCATGAATCATGAATTGAATCATGAATCATGAATCATGAATTGAATCAAGAATTATGAATCGAATCATAAATCATGAATTGAATCATGCATCATGAATCATTAATTGAATCATGAATCATGAATCAAATCATAAATCATAAATTGAATCATGCATCATGAATCATGAATTGAATCATGAATAATGAATTCAATCATGAATTGAATCATGAATCATAAATCATGAAATGAATCATGAAATAAATCATGAAATGAATCATGAATCATAAATTGAATCATAAATCATTAATCATGAATAGAATCATGAATCGTGAATCATGAATTGAATCATGAATCATGAACTGAATCATGAATTGAATCCCGAATCATGAATCATGAAATGAATCATGAATCATAAATTGAATCATAAATCATTAATCATGAATAGAATCATGAATCATGAACTGAATCATGAATTGAATCCTGAATCATGAATCATGAATCGAATCATGAATCAGGAATTGAATCATGAATTATGAATCATGAATCATGAATCATGAATCAAATCATGAATCATGAATCATGAATTGAATCATGAATCATGAACTGAATCATGAATTGAATCCTGAATCATGAATCATGAATCGAATCATGAATCAGGAATTGAATCATGAATTATGAATCATGAATCATGAATCATGAATCAAATCATGAATCATGAATTGAATCATAATTCATGAACTGAATCATGAATAGAATCATAAATCATGAATCGAATCATGAATCATGAATTGAATTATGAATCATGAATTCAATCATGAATTGAATCATGAATCATAAATCATGAAATGAATCATGAATCATAAATCATGAAATGAATCATGAAATAAATCATGAAATGAATCATGAATCATAAATTGAATCATAAATCATTAATCATGAATAGAATCATGAATCGTGAATCATGAATTGAATCATGAATCATGAACTGAATCATGAATTGAATCCCGAATCATGAATCATGAAATGAATCATGAATCATAAATTGAATCATAAATCATTAATCATGAATAGAATCATGAATCGTGAATCATGAATTGAATCATGAATCATGAACTGAATCATGAATTGAATCCCGAATCATGAATCATGAATTGAATCATGAATCGAATCATGAATCATGAATTGAATCATGAATCGAATCATGATACATGAATCGAATCATGATTCATGCATTGAATCATGAATCATGAATTGAATCATGAATCATGAATCATGAATTGAGTAATGAATCATGAATCATGAATTGAATCATGAAACAAATCATGAATCATGAATTGAATCATGAATCATGAATCATAAATTATGAATTGAATCATGAATCATGAAACAAATCATAAATCATGAATTGAATCATGAATCATGAAATATGAATCTAATCATGAATCATGAATCATGAATCGAATCATGAATCATGACTCATGAATTGAATCATGAATCATGAATCGAATCATGTTTCAGGAATTAAATCATGAATCATGAAACATGAATCATGAATTGAATCATGAATTGAATCATGAATCATGAATCATGAATCATGAATTGAATCATAAATCATGATTTGAATAATGAATCATTAATTGAATCATGAATCATGAATCGAATCATGAATCATGAATCGAATCATGAATCATGAATTGAATCATGAATTGAATCATGAATCATGAATTATGAAATGAATCATGAATCATTAATCGAATCATGGATCATGAATTGAATCATGAATTGAATCATGAATCAAATCATGAACGATGAATCATGAATTGAATTATGAATCATGAATTGAATCATGAATTGAATCATGAATCATGAATCGAATCATGAATCAGGAATTGAATCATGAATTATGAATCATGAATCATGAATCATGAATCAAATCATGAATCATGAATCATGAATTGAATCATGAATCATGAACTGAATCATGAATTGAATCCTGAATCATGAATCATGAATCGAATCATGAATCAGGAATTGAATCATGAATTATGAATCATGAATCATGAATCATGAATCAAATCATGAATCATGAATTGAATCATAATTCATGAACTGAATCATGAATCGAATCATAAATCATGAATCGAATCATGAATCATGAATTGAATTATGAATCATGAATTCAATCATGAATTGAATCATGAATCATAAATCATGAAATGAATCATGAATCATAAATCATGAAATGAATCATGAAATAAATCATGAAATGAATCATGAATCATAAATTGAATCATAAATCATTAATCATGAATAGAATCATGAATCGTGAATCATGATTTGAATCATGAATCGAATCATGAATCATGAATCGAATCATGAATCATGAATCGAATCATGATTCATGCATTGAATCATGAATCATGAATTGAATCATGAAATGAATCATGAATTGAATCATGAATCATAAATCATGAAATGAATCATGAAATAAATCATGAAATGAATCATGAATTATGAATTGAATCATAAATCATTAATCATGAATTGAATCATGAATCATGAACTAAATCATGAATTGAATCATAAATCATGAATCATGAAACAAATCATAAATCATGAATCAAATCATGAATCAAGAATCATGAATCATGAATCAAATCATGAATCATGAATTGAATCATGAATCATGAATCATGAATTGAATCAAGAATCATGAATCGAATCATAAATCATGAATTGAATCATGCATCATGAATCATTAATTGAATCATGAATCATGAATCGAATCATAAATCATGAATTGAATCATGCATCATGAATCATGAATTGAATCATGAATAATGAATTCAATCATGAATTGAATCATGAATCATAAATCATGAAATGAATCATGAAATAAATCATGAAATGAATCATGAATCATAAATTGAATCATAAATCATTAATCATGAATAGAATCATGAATCGTGAATCATGAATTGAATCATGAATCATGAACTGAATCATGAATTGAATCCCGAATCATGAATCATGAAATGAATCATGAATCATGAATTGAATCATGAATCGAATCATGAATCATGAATTGAATCATGAATCGAATCATGAATCATGAATCGAATCATGATTCATGCATTGAATCATGAATCATGAATTGAATCATGAAATGAATCATGAATTGAATCACGAATCATGAATTGAATCATAAATCATGAATTGAATCATTAATCATGAATCATGAATTGAATCATGAATCATGAATTCAATCATGAATTGAATCATGAATCATAAATCATGAATTGAATCATAAATAATTAATCATGAATTGAATCATGAATCATGAACTAAATCATGAATTGAATCATAAATCATGAATCATGAAACGAATCATAAATCATGAATCAAATCATGAATCAAGAATCATGAGTCATGAATCAAATCATGAATCATGAATCGAATCATGAATCATGAATTGAATCATGAATTGAATCATGAATCATGAATCATGAAATGAATCATAAATCATTAATCGAATCATGAATCATGAATTGAATCATGAATTGAATCATGAATTGAATCATGAATTGAATCATGAATCGAATCATGAACCATGAATCATGAATTGAATTATGAATCATAAATTGACTCATGAATCATGAATTAAATCATGAATCTTCAAATTAATCATGAATTAAATCATGACTCTTCAATCGAATCATGAATCATGAATCGAATCATGAATCATGAATTGAATCATGGATTGAATCATGAATCATGAATCATGAAATGAATCATGAATTTAATCATGAAATTAATTATGAATCATTAATTGAATCATGAATCATGAATCCTGAATCTTAATTTAAATCATAGATCATGAATCATGAATTGAATCATGAATCATTAACTGAATCATAAATTGAATCATGAATCATAAAATGAATCATGAATCATGAATTGAATCATGAATGATGAATTGAATCATGAATCATGAATTAAATCATGAATCATAAATCCACTCATGAATCATGAATTAAATCATGAATCTTCAATCGAATCATGAATCATGAATCGAATCATGAATCATGAATTGAATCATGGATTGAATCACGAATCTTGAATTTAATCATGAAATGAATTATGAATCCTTAATTGAATCATGAATCATGAATCCTGAATCTTAATTTAAATCATAAATCATGAATCATGAATTGAATCATGAATCATGAACTGAATCATAAATTGAATCATGAATCATGAATCATGAAATGAATCATGAATCATGAATTGAATCATGAATCATGAATCGAATCATGAATCATGAATCTAATAATGAATCATGAATTGAATCATGAATCATGAATTGAATCATTAAATGAATCATGAATTGAATCATGAATCATGAATCATGAATTGAATCATGAATTGAAACATGAATCATGAAATGAATCATGAATTAAATCATGAAATGAATCATGAATCATGAATTGAAAGATAAATCATTAATCATGAATTGAATCATGAATCATGAATCATGAAACGAATCATGAACTAAATCATGAATTGAATCATGAATCATGAATCATGAAACGAATCATGAATCATGAATAAAATAATGAATCAAGAATCATAAATCATGAATCATGAATCGAATCATGAATCATGAATTGAATCATGAATCATAAATCATTAATGGAATCATGAATCAAATCATGAATCAAGAATCATAAATCATGAATCATGAATCGAATCATGAATCATGAATTGAATCATGAATCATAAATCAATAATGGAATCATGAATCATGAATCGAATCATGAATTGAATCATGAATTGAATAATGAATCATGAAATGAATCATGAATCATGAATTAAATCATGAATCATGAATCGAATCATGAATCATGAATCGAATCATGAATCATGAATTGAATCATTAATCATGAATCATGAATCATGAATTGAATCATGAATTGAATCATGAATCATGAATCATGAATAATAAATTGAATCTTAAATCATGATTTGAATCATGAATCATTAATTGAATCATGAATCATGAATCGAATCATGAATCATGAATTGAATCATTATTTGAATCATGAATCATGAATCATGAAATGAATCAGGAATCAATAATTGAATCATGAATCATGAATCGAATCATGAATCCTGAATCATGAATCATGAAATGCATCATGAATCATGAATTGAATCCTGAATCATGAATCATGAAATGAATCATGAATCATGAATTGAATCATGAATCGAATCATGAATCATGAATCGAATCATGATTCATGCATTGAATCATGAATCATGAATTGAATCATGAAATGAATCATGAATTGAATCATGAATCATGAATCGAATCATGAATCATGAATCGAATCATAAATCATGAATTGAATCATGAATCATGAATCATGAATTGAATCATGAATCATGAATTGAATCATGAATTGAATCATGAATCATAAATCATGAAATGAATCATGAAATAAATCATGAAATGAATCATGAATCATGAATTGAATCATAAATCATTAATCATGAATTAAATCATGAATCATGAACTAAATCATGAGTTGAATCATGAATCATGAATTGAATCATAAATCATTAATCATGAATTGAATCATGAATCATGAACTAAATCATGAATTGAATCATAAATCATGAATCATGAAACAAATCATAAATCAAGAATCAAATCATTAATCAAGAATCATGAATCATGAATCAAATCATGAATTATGAATCATGAATTGAATCATGAATCATGAATCATGAATCATGAATTGAATCAAGAATCATGAATCGAATCATGAATCATGAATTGAATCTTAAATTGAATCATGAATCATGAAATGAATCATGAATCATGAATCAAATCATGAATCATTAATTGAATCATGAATCATTAATTGAATCATGAATTGAATCATGAATCATGAATCGAATCATGAATCAGGAATTGAATCATGAATTATGAATCATGAATCATGAATCATGAATCAAATCATGAATCATGAATCATGAATTGAATCATGAATCATGAACTGAATCATGAATTGAATCCTGAATCATGAATCATGAATCGAATCATGAATCAGGAATTGAATCATGAATTATGAATCATGAATCATGAATCATGAATCAAATCATGAATCATGAATTGAATCATAATTCATGAACTGAATCATGAATCGAATCATAAATCATGAATCGAATCATGAATCATGAATTGAATTATGAATCATGAATTCAATCATGAATTGAATCATGAATCATAAATCATGAAATGAATCATGAATCATAAATCATGAAATGAATCATGAAATAAATCATGAAATGAATCATGAATCATAAATTGAATCATAAATCATTAATCATGAATAGAATCATGAATCGTGAATCATGATTTGAATCATGAATCGAATCATGAATCATGAATCGATCATGATTCATGCATTGAATCATGAATCATGAATTGAATCATGAAATGAATCATGAATTGAATCATGAATCATAAATCATGAAATGAATCATGAAATAAATCATGAAATGAATCATGAATTATGAATTGAATCATAAATCATTAATCATGAATTGAATCATGAATCATGAACTAAATCATGAATTGAATCATAAATCATGAATCATGAAACAAATCATAAATCATGAATCAAATCATGAATCAAGAATCATGAATCATGAATCAAATCATGAATCATGAATTGAATCATGAATCATGAATCATGAATTGAATCAAGAATCATGAATCGAATCATAAATCATGAATTGAATCATGCATCATGAATCATTAATTGAATCATGAATCATGAATCGAATCATAAATCATGAATTGAATCATGCATCATGAATCATGAATTGAATCATGAATAATGAATTCAATCATGAATTGAATCATGAATCATAAATCATGAAATGAATCATGAAATAAATCATGAAATGAATCATGAATCATAAATTGAATCATAAATCATTAATCATGAATAGAATCATGAATCGTGAATCATGAATTGAATCATGAATCATGAACTGAATCATGAATTGAATCCCGAATCATGAATCATGAAATGAATCATGAATCATGAATTGAATCATGAATCGAATCATGAATCATGAATTGAATCATGAATCGAATCATGAATCATGAATCGAATCATGATTCATGCATTGAATCATGAATCATGAATTGAATCATGAAATGAATCATGAATTGAATCACGAATCATGAATTGAATCATAAATCATGAATTGAATCATTAATCATGAATCATGAATTGAATCATGAATCATGAATTCAATCATGAATTGAATCATGAATCATAAATCATGAATTGAATCATAAATAATTAATCATGAATTGAATCATGAATCATGAACTAAATCATGAATTGAATCATAAATCATGAATCATGAAACGAATCATAAATCATGAATCAAATCATGAATCAAGAATCATGAGTCATGAATCAAATCATGAATCATGAATCGAATCATGAATCATGAATTGAATCATGAATTGAATCATGAATCATGAATCATGAAATGAATCATAAATCATTAATCGAATCATGAATCATGAATTGAATCATGAATTGAATCATGAATTGAATCATGAATTGAATCATGAATCGAATCATGAACCATGAATCATGAATTGAATTATGAATCATAAATTGACTCATGAATCATGAATTAAATCATGAATCTTCAAATTAATCATGAATTAAATCATGACTCTTCAATCGAATCATGAATCATGAATCGAATCATGAATCATGAATTGAATCATGGATTGAATCATGAATCATGAATCATGAAATGAATCATGAATTTAATCATGAAATTAATTATGAATCATTAATTGAATCATGAATCATGAATCCTGAATCTTAATTTAAATCATAGATCATGAATCATGAATTGAATCATGAATCATTAACTGAATCATAAATTGAATCAATGAATCATAAAATGAATCATGAATCATGAATTGAATCATGAATGATGAATTGAATCATGAATCATGAATTAAATCATGAATCATAAATCCACTCATGAATCATGAATTAAATCATGAATCTTCAATCGAATCATGAATCATGAATCGAATCATGAATCATGAATTGAATCATGGATTGAATCACGAATCTTGAATTTAATCATGAAATGAATTATGAATCCTTAATTGAATCATGAATCATGAATCCTGAATCTTAATTTAAATCATAAATCATGAATCATGAATTGAATCATGAATCATGAACTGAATCATAAATTGAATCATGAATCATGAATCATGAAATGAATCATGAATCATGAATTGAATCATGAATCATGAATCGAATCATGAATCATGAATCTAATAATGAATCATGAATTGAATCATGAATCATGAATTGAATCATTAAATGAATCATGAATTGAATCATGAATCATGAATCATGAATTGAATCATGAATTGAAACATGAATCATGAAATGAATCATGAATTAAATCATGAAATGAATCATGAATCATGAATTGAAAGATAAATCATTAATCATGAATTGAATCATGAATCATGAATCATGAAACGAATCATGAACTAAATCATGAATTGAATCATGAATCATGAATCATGAAACGAATCATGAATCATGAATAAAATAATGAATCAAGAATCATAAATCATGAATCATGAATCGAATCATGAATCATGAATTGAATCATGAATCATAAATCATTAATGGAATCATGAATCAAATCATGAATCAAGAATCATAAATCATGAATCATGAATCGAATCATGAATCATGAATTGAATCATGAATCATAAATCATTAATGGAATCATGAATCATGAATCGAATCATGAATTGAATCATGAATTGAATAATGAATCATGAAATGAATCATGAATCATGAATTAAATCATGAATCATGAATCGAATCATGAATCATGAATCGAATCATGAATCATGAATTGAATCATTAATCATGAATCATGAATCATGAATTGAATCATGAATTGAATCATGAATCATGAATCATGAATAATAAATTGAATCTTAAATCATGATTTGAATCATGAATCATTAATTGAATCATGAATCATGAATCGAATCATGAATCATGAATTGAATCATTATTTGAATCATGAATCATGAATCATGAAATGAATCAGGAATCAATAATTGAATCATGAATCATGAATCGAATCATGAATCCTGAATCATGAATCATGAAATGCATCATGAATCATGAATTGAATCCTGAATCATGAATCATGAAATGAATCATGAATCATGAATTGAATCATGAATCGAATCATGAATCATGAATCGAATCATGATTCATGCATTGAATCATGAATCATGAATTGAATCATGAAATGAATCATGAATTGAATCATGAATCATGAATCGAATCATGAATCATGAATCGAATCATAAATCATGAATTGAATCATGAATCATGAATCATGAATTGAATCATGAATCATGAATTGAATCATGAATTGAATCATGAATCATAAATCATGAAATGAATCATGAAATAAATCATGAAATGAATCATGAATCATGAATTGAATCATAAATCATTAATCATGAATTGAATCATGAATCATGAACTAAATCATGAGTTGAATCATGAATCATGAATTGAATCATAAATCATTAATCATGAATTGAATCATGAATCATGAACTAAATCATGAATTGAATCATAAATCATGAATCATGAAACAAATCATAAATCAAGAATCAAATCATTAATCAAGAATCATGAATCATGAATCAAATCATGAATTATGAATCATGAATTGAATCATGAATCATGAATCATGAATCATGAATTGAATCAAGAATCATGAATCGAATCATGAATCATGAATTGAATCTTAAATTGAATCATGAATCATGAAATGAATCATGAATCATGAATCAAATCATGAATCATTAATTGAATCATGAATCATTAATTGAATCATGAATTATGAATCATGAATCTAATCATGAATCATGAATCATGAATTGAATCATGAATCATGAATCATGAATCATGAATCGAATCATGAATCATGAATCATGAATTGAATCATGAATCATGAATTGAATCATGAATCATGAACTAAATCATGAATCAAGAATCATGAATCATGAATCAAATCATGAATCATGAATCATGAATTGAGTCATGAATCATGAATCATGAATTGAATCATGAATCATGAATTATGAATTGAATCATGAATCATGAAACAAATTATGAATCATGAATTGAATAATGAATCATGAATCATGAATCATGAATCGAATCATGAATCATAAATCGAATCATGAATCATGAATTGAATAATGAATCATGAAATTAATCATGAATCTTGAATTCAATCATGAATCATGAATTCAATCATGAATCATGAAACGAATCATGAATCATGAATCGAATCATGAATCATGAAATGAATCATGAATTGAAACATGAATCATGAATCATGAATTGAATCATGAATCATGAAATAAATCATGAATTGAATCATGAATCATGAAATAAATTATGGATTGAATCATGAATCGAATCATGAATCATGAATTGAATCATGAATCGAATCATGAATCATGAATCGAATCATGAATCATGAATCGAATCATGATTCATGCATTGAATCATGAATCATGAATTGAATCATGAAATGAATCATGAATTGAATCATGAATCATAAATCATGAAATGAATCATGAAATAAATCATGAAATGAATCATGAATCATGAATTGAATCATAAATCATTAATCATGAATTGAATCATGAACTAAATCATGAATTGAATCATAAATCATGAATCATGAAACAAATCATAAATCATGAATCAAATCATGAATCAAGAATCATGAATCATGAATCAAATCATGAATCATGAATTGAATCATGAATCATGAATCATGAATTGAATCAAGAATCATGAATCGAATCATAAATCATGAATTGAATCATGCATCATGAATCATGAATTGAATCATGAATAATGAATTCAATCATGAATTGAATCATGAATCATAAATCATGAAATGAATCATGAAATAAATCATGAAATGAATCATGAATCATATATTGAATCATAAATCATTAATCATGAATAGAATCATGAATCGTGAATCATGAATTGAATCATGAATCATGAACTGAATCATGAATTGAATCCCGAATCATGAAATGAATCATGAATCATGAATTGAATCATGAATCGAATCATGAATCATGAATTGAATCATGAATCGAATCATGAATCATGAATCGAATCATGATTCATGCATTGAATCATGAATCATGAATTGAATCATGAAATGAATAATGAATTGAATCACGAATCATGAATTGAATCATAAATCATGAATTGAATCATTAATCATGAATCATGAATTGAATCATGAATCATGAATTCAATCATGAATTGAATCATGAATCATAAATCATGAATTGAATCATAAATAATTAATCATGAATTGAATCATGAATCATGAACTAAATCATGAATTGAATCATAAATCATGAATCATGAAACGAATCATAAATCATGAATCAAATCATGAATCAAGAATCATGAGTCATGAATCAAATCATGAATCATGAATCGAATCATGAATCATGAATTGAATCATGAATTGAATCATGAATCATGAATCATGAAATGAATCATAAATCATTAATCGAATCATGAATCATGAATTGAATCATGAATTGAATCATGAATTGAATCATGAATTGAATCATGAATCGAATCATGAACCATGAATCATGAATTGAATTATGAATCATAAATTGACTCATGAATCATGAATTAAATCATGAATCTTCAAATTAAACATGAATTAAATCATGACTCTTCAATCGAATCATGAATCATGAATCGAATCATGAATCATGAATTGAATCATGGATTGAATCATGAATCATGAATCATGAAATGAATCATGAATTTAATCATGAAATTAATTATGAATCATTAATTGAATCATGAATCATGAATCCTGAATCTTAATTTAAATCATAGATCATGAATCATGAATTGAATCATGAATCATTAACTGAATCATAAATTGAATCATGAATCATAAAATGAATCATGAATCATGAATTGAATCATGAATGATGAATTGAATCATGAATCATGAATTAAATCATGAATCATAAATCCACTCATGAATCATGAATTAAATCATGAATCTTCAATCGAATCATGAATCATGAATCGAATCATGAATCATGAATTGAATCATGGATTGAATCACGAATCTTGAATTTAATCATGAAATGAATTATGAATCATTAATTGAATCATGAATCATGAATCCTGAATCTTAATTTAAATCATAAATCATGAATCATGAATTGAATCATGAATCATGAACTGAATCATAAATTGAATCATGAATCATGAATCATGAAATGAATCATGAATCATGAATTGAATCATGAATCATGAATCGAATCATGAATCATGAATCTAATAATGAATCATGAATTGAATCATGAATCATGAATCATGAATTGAATCATTAAATGAATCATGAATTGAATCATGAATCATGAATCGAATCATGAATCATGAATCATGAATTGAATCATGAATTGAAACATGAATCATGAAATGAATCATGAATTAAATCATGAAATGAATCATGAATCATGAATTGAAAGATAAATCATTAATCATGAATTGAATCATGAATCATGAATCATGAAACGAATCATGAACTAAATCATGAATTGAATCATGAATCATGAATCATGAAACGAATCATGAATCATGAATAAAATAATGAATCAAGAATCATAAATCATGAATCATGAATCGAATCATGAATCATGAATTGAATCATGAATCATAAATCATTAATGGAATCATGAATCAAATCATGAATCAAGAATCATAAATCATGAATCATGAATCGAATCATGAATCATGAATTGAATCATGAATCATAAATCATTAATGGAATCATGAATCATGAATCGAATCATGAATTGAATCATGAATTGAATAATGAATCATGAAATGAATCATGAATCATGAATTAAATCATGAATCATGAATCGAATCATGAATCATGAATCGAATCATGAATCATGAATCGAATCATGAATCATGAATTGAATCATTAATCATGAATCATGAATCATGAATTGAATCATGAATTGAATCATGAATCATGAATCATGAATAATAAATTGAATCTTAAATCATGATTTGAATCATGAATCATTAATTGAATCATGAATCATGAATCGAATCATGAATCGAATCATGAATCATGAATTGAATCATTATTTGAATCATGAATCATGAATCATGAAATGAATCAGGAATCAATAATTGAATCATGAATCATGAATCGAATCATGAATCCTGAATCATGAAACATAAAATGCATTATGAATCATGAATTGAATCCTGAATCATGAATCATGAAATGAATCATGAATCATGAATTGAATCATGAATCGAATCATGAATCATGAATCGAATCATGATTCATGCAGTGAATCATGAATCATGAATTGAATCATGAAATGAATCATGAATTGAATCATGAATCATGAATCGAATCATGAATCATGAATCGAATCATAAATCATGAATTGAATCATGAATCATGAATCATGAATTGAATCATGAATCATAAATTGAATCATGAATTGAATCATGAATCATAAATCATGAAATGAATCATGAAATAAATCATGAAATGAATCATGAATTATGAATTGAATCATAAATCATTAATCATGAATTGAATCATGAATCATGAACTAAATCATGAGTTGAATCATGAATCATGAATTGAATCATAAATCATTAATCATGAATTGAATCATGAATCATGAACTAAATCATGAATTGAATCATAAATCATGAATCATGAAACAAATCATAAATCAAGAATCAAATCATTAATCAAGAATCATGAATCATGAATCAAATCAGGAATTATGAATCATGAATTGAATCATGAATCATGAATCATGAATCATGAATTGAATCAAGAATCATGAATCGAATCATGAATCATGAATTGAATCATAAATTGAATCATGAATCATGAAATGAATCATGAATCATGAATCAAATCATGAATCATTAATTGAATCATGAATCATGAATTGAATCATGAATCATGAATCATGAATCTAATCATGAATCATGAATCATGAATTGAATCATGAATCATGAATCATGAATCATGAATCGAATCATGAATCATGAATCATGAATTGAATCATGAATCATGAATTGAATCATGAATCATGAACTAAATCATGAATCAAGAATCATGAATCATGAATCAAATCATGAATCATGAATCATGAATTGAGTCATGAATCATGAATCATGAATTGAATCATGAATCATGAATCATGAATTATGAATTGAATCATGAATCATGAAACAAATTATGAATCATGAATTGAATAATGAATCATGAATCATGAATCATGAATCGAATCATGAATCATAAATCGAATCATGAATCATGAATTGAATAATGAATCATGAAATTAATCATGAATCTTGAATTCAATCATGAATCATGAATTCAATCATGAATCATGAAACGAATCATGAATCATGAATCGAATCATGAATCATGAAATGAATCATGAATTGAAACATGAATCATGAATCATGAATTGAATCATGAATCATGAAATAAATCATGAATTGAATCATGAATCATGAAATAAATTATGAATTGAATCATGAATCGAATCATGAATCATGAATTGAATCATGAATCGAATCATGAATCATGAATCGAATCATGAATCATGAATCGAATCATGATTCATGCATTGAATCATGAATCATGAATTGAATCATAAAATGAATCATGAATTGAATCATGAATCATAAATCATGAAATGAATCATGAAAATCATGAATGAATCATGAAATGAATCATGAATCATGAATTGAATCATAAATCATTAATCATGAATTGAATCATGAATCATGAACTAAATCATGAATTGAATCATAAATCATGAATCATGAAACAAATCATAAATCATGAATCAAATCATGAATCAAGAATCATGAATCATGAATCAAATCATGAATCATGAATTGAATCATGAATCATGAATCATGAATTGAATCAAGAATCATGAATCGAATCATAAATCATGAATTGAATCATGCATCATGAATCATTAATTGAATCATGAATCATGAATCGAATCATAAATCATGAATTGAATCATGCATCATGAATCATGAATTGAATCATGAATAATGAATTCAATCATGAATTGAATCATGAATCATAAATCATGAAATGAATCATGAAATAAATCATGAAATGAATCATGAATCATATATTGAATCATAAATCATTAATCATGAATAGAATCATGAATCGTGAATCATGAATTGAATCATGAATCATGAACTGAATCATGAATTGAATCCCGAATCATGAAATGAATCATGAATCATGAATTGAATCATGAATCGAATCATGAATCATGAATTAAATCATGAATCGAATCATGAATCATGAATCGAATCATGATTCATGCATTGAATCATGAATCATGAATTGAATCATGAAATGAATCATGAATTGAATCACGAATCATGAATTGAATCATAAATCATGAATTGAATCATTAATCATGAATCATGAATTGAATCATGAATCATGAATTCAATCATGAATTGAATCATGAATCATGAATCATGAATTGAATCATAAATAATTAATCATGAATTGAATCATGAATCATGAACTAAATCATGAATTGAATCTTAAATCATGAATCATGAAACGAATCATGAATCATGAATTGAATCATGAATTGAATCATGAATCATGAATCATGAAATGAATCATAAATCATTAATCGAATCATGAATCATGAATTGAATCATGAATTGAATCATGAATTGAATCATGAATTGAATCATGAATCGAATCATGAACCATGAATCATGAATTGAATTATGAATCATAAATTGACTCATGAATCATGAATTAAATCATGAATCTTCAAATTAATCATGAATTAAATCATGACTCTTCAATCGAATCATGAATCATGAATCGAATCATGAATCATGAATTGAATCATGGATTGAATCATGAATCATGAAATGAATCATGAATTTAATCATGAAATTAATTATGAATCATTAATTGAATCATGAATCATGAATCCTGAATCTTAATTTAAATCATAGATCATGAATCATGAATTGAATCATGAATCATTAACTGAATCATAAATTGAATCATGAATCATAAAATGAATCATGAATCATGAATTGAATCATGAATGATGAATTGAATCATGAATCATGAATTAAATCATGAATCATAAATCCACTCATGAATCATGAATTAAATCATGAATCTTCAATCGAATCATGAATCATGAATCGAATCATGAATCATGAATTGAATCATGGATTGAATCACGAATCTTGAATTTAATCATGAAATGAATTATGAATCATTAATTGAATCAAGAATCATGAATCCTGAATCTTAATTTAAATCATAAATCATGAATCATGAATTGAATCATGAATCATGAACTGAATCATAAATTGAATCATGAATCATGAATCATGAAATGAATCATGAATCATGAATTGAATCATGAATCATGAATCGAATCATGAATCATGAATCTAATAATGAATCATGAATTGAATCATGAATCATGAATTGAATCATTAAATGAATCATGAATTGAATCATGAATCATGAATCGAATCATGAATCATGAATCATGAATTGAATCATGAATTGAAACATGAATCATGAAATGAATCATGAATTAAATCATGAAATGAATCATGAATCATGAATTGAAAGATAAATCATTAATCATGAATTGAATCATGAATCATGAATCATGAAACGAATCATGAACTAAATCATGAATTGAATCATGAATCATGAATCATGAAACGAATCATGAATCATGAATAAAATAATGAATCAAGAATCATAAATCATGAATCATGAATCGAATCATGAATCATGAATTGAATCATGAATCATAAATCATTAATGGAATCATGAATCAAATCATGAATCAAGAATCATAAATCATGAATCATGAATCGAATCATGAATCATGAATTGAATCATGAATCATAAATCATTAATGGAATCATGAATCATGAATCGAATCATGAATTGAATCATGAATTGAATAATGAATCATGAAATGAATCATGAATCATGAATTAAATCATGAATCATGAATCGAATCATGAATCATGAATCGAATCATGAATCATGAATCGAATCATGAATCATGAATTGAATCATTAATCATGAATCATGAATCATGAATTGAATCATGAATTGAATCATGAATCATGAATCATGAATAATAAATTGAATCTTAAATCATGATTTGAATCATGAATCATTAATTGAATCATGAATCATGAATCGAATCATGAATCGAATCATGAATCATGAATTGAATCATTATTTGAATCATGAATCATGAAATGAATCAGGAATCAATAATTGAATCATGAATCATGAATCGAATCATGAATCCTGAATCATGAATCATGAAATGCATCATGAATCATGAATTGAATCCTGAATCATGAATCATGAAATGAATCATGAATCATGAATTGAATCATGAATCGAATCATGAATCATGAATCGAATCATGATTCATGCATTGAATCATGAATCATGAATTGAATCATGAAATGAATCATGAATTGAATCATGAATCATGAATCGAATCATGAATCATGAATCGAATCATAAATCATGAATTGAATCATGAATCATGAATCATGAATTGAATCATGAATCATGAATTGAATCATGAATTGAATCATGAATCATAAATCATGAAATGAATCATGAAATAAATCATGAAATGAATCATGAATCATGAATTGAATCATAAATCATTAATCATGAATTGAATCATGAATCATGAACTAAATCATGAGTTGAATCATGAATCATGAATTGAATCATAAATCATTAATCATGAATTGAATCATGAATCATGAACTAAATCATGAATTGAATCATAAATCATGAATCATGAAACAAATCATAAATCAAGAATCAAATCATTAATCAAGAATCATGAATCATGAATCAAATCATGAATTATGAATCATGAATTGAATCATGAATCATGAATCATGAATCATGAATTGAATCAAGAATCATGAATCGAATCATGAATCATGAATTGAATCATAAATTGAATCATGAATCATGAAATGAATCATGAATCATGAATCAAATCATGAATCAATAATTGAATCATGAATCATGAATTGAATCATGAATCATGAATCATGAATCTAATCATGAATCATGAATCATGAATTGAATCATGAATCATGAATCATGAATCATGAATCGAATCATGAATCATGAATCATGAATTGAATCATGAATCATGAATTGAATCATGAATCATGAACTAAATCATGAATCAAGAATCATGAATCATGAATCAAATCATGAATCATGAATCATGAATTGAGTCATGAATCATGAATCATGAATTGAATCATGAATCATGAATCATGAATTATGAATTGAATCATGAATCATGAAACAAATTATGAATCATGAATTGAATAATGAATCATGAATCATGAATCATGAATCGAATCATGAATCATAAATCGAATCATGAATCATGAATTGAATAATGAATCATGAAATTAATCATGATTCTTGAATTCAATCATGAATCATGAATTCAATCATGAATCATGAAACGAATCATGAATCATGAATCGAATCATGAATCATGAAATGAATCATGAATTGAAACATGAATCATGAATCATGAATTGAATCATGAATCATGAAATAAATCATGAATTGAATCATGAATTATGAAATAAATTATGAATTGAATCATGAATTGAATCATGAATCATGAATTGAATCATGAATCATGAATTGAATCATGAATCATGAAATAAATCATGAATTGAATCATGAATTGAATCATGAATCATGAATTGAATCATGAATCATGAATTAAATCATGAATCATAAATCGACTCATGAATCATGAATTAAATCATGAATCTTCAATTGAATCATGAATCATGAATTAAATCATGAATCTTCAATCGAATCATGAATCATGCAATAAATCATGAATTTAATCATGAAATGAATTATGAATCATTAATTGAATCATGAATCATGAATCCTGAATCTTAATTTAAATCATAAATCATGAATCATGAATTGAATCATGAATCATGAACTAAATCATAAATTGAATCATGAATCATGAATTAAATCATGAATCATGAATCGAATCATGAATCATGAATCGAATCATGAATCATGAATCGAATCATGAATCATGAATTGAATCATGAATCATGAATTGAATCATTAAATGAATCATGAATTGAATTATAACTCATGAATCGAATCATGAATCATGAATTGAATCATGAATCATGAATCAAGAAAGATGAATCATGAATCAAATCATGAATCATGAGTCATGAATTGAGTCATGAATCATGAATCATGAATTGAATCATGAATCATAAATTATGAATTGAATCATGAATCATGAAACAAATCATGAATCATGAATTGAATTATGAATCATGAAATATGAATCGAATCATGAACCATGAATCATGAATTGAATCATGAATCATGAACTAAATCATGAATTGAATCATAAATCATGAATCATGAAACAAATCATAAATCAAGAATCAAATCATGAATCAAGAATCATGAATCATGAATCAAATCATGAATTATGAATCATGAATTGAATCATGAATCATGAATCATGAATCATGAATTGAATCAAGAATCATGAATCGAATCATGAATCATGAATTGAATCATAAATTGAATCATGAATCATGAAATGAATCATGAATCATGAATCAAATCATGAATCATGAATTGAATCATGAATCATGAATTGAATCATGAATCATGAATTATGAATCTAATCATGAATCATGAATCATGAATTAAATCATGAAATGAATCATGAATCATGAATTGAATCATAAATCATTAATCATGAATTGAATCATGAATCATGAACTAAATCATGAATCAAGAATCATGAATCATGAATCAAATCATGAATCATGAATCATGAATTGAGTCATGAATCATGAATCATGAATTGAATCATGAATCATAAATCATAAATTATGAATTGAATCATGAATCATGAAACAAATTATGAATCATGAATTGAATAATGAATCATGAATCATGAATCATGAATCGAATCATGAATCATAAATCGAATCATAAATCATAAATTGAATAATGAATCATGAAATTAATCATGAATCTTGAATTCAATCATGAATCATGAATTCAATCATGAATCATGAAACGAATCATGAATCATGAATCGAATCATGAATTGAATCATGAATCATGAAATAAATCATGAATTGAATCATGAATTGAATCATGAATCATGAATTGAATCATGAATCATGAATTGAATCATGAATCATGAAATAAATCATGAATTGAATCATGAATCATGAAATAAATCATGAATTGAATCATGAATTGAATCATGAATCATGAATTGAATCATGAATCATGAATCATGAATTAAATCATGAATCATAAATCGACTCACGAATCATGAATTAAATCATGAATCTATAATTGAATCATGAATCATGAATTAAATCATGAATCTTCAATCGAATCATGAATCATGAATCGAATCATGAATCATGAATTGAATCATGGATTGAATAATGAATCATGAATCATGCAATAAATCATGAATTTAATCATGAAATGAATTATGAATCATTAATTGAATCAGGAATCATGAATCCTGAATCTTAATTTCAATCATAAATCATGAATCATGAATTGAATCATGAATCATGAACTAAATCATAAATTGAATCATGAATCATGAATCATGAAATGAATCATGAATTGAATCATGAATCATGAATCGAATCATGAATCATGAATCGAATCATGAATCATGAATCGAATCATGAATCATGAATTGAATCATGAATCATGAATTGAATCATTAAATGAATCATGAATTGAATTATGAATCATGAATCGAATCATGAATCATGAATTGAATCATGAATCATGAATCAAGAAAGATAAATCATGAATCAAATCATGAATCATGAATCATGAATTGAATCATGAATCATGAATCAAGAAAGATAAATCATGAATCATGAAACAAATCATGAATCATGAATTGAATTATGAATCATGAAATATGAATCGAATCATGAACCATGAACCATGAATTGAATCATGAATCATGAATTGAATCATGAATCATGAATTGAATCATGAATCATGAATCGAATTATGAATCGAATCATGAATCATGAATTGAATCATGAATTGAATCATGAATCAAGAATCATGAAATGAATCATGAATTAAATCATGAAATGAATCATGAATCATGAATTGAATCATAAATCATTCATCATGAATTGAATCATGAATCATGAACTAAATCATGAATCAAGAAACATGAATCATGAATCAAATCATGAGTCATGAATTAAGTCATGAATCATGAATCATGAATTGAATCATGAATCATGACTCATAAATTATGAATTGAATCATGAATCATGAAACAAATCATGAATCATGAATTGAATCATGAATCATAAATTATGAATTGAATCATGAATCATGAAACAAATCATGAATCATGAATTGAATTATGAATCATGAAATATGAATCTAATCATGAATCATGAATCATGAATCGAATCATGAATCATGAATCATGAATCATGAATCATGAATGGAATCATGAATCATGAATGGAATCATGAATCATGAATCGAATCATGAATCATGCATTGAATAAAGAATTATGAATCATGAAATATGATTCTAATCATGAATCATGAATCATGAATCGAATCATGAATCATGAATCATGAATCATGAATGGAATCATGAATCATGAATGGAATCATGAATCATGAATCGAATCATGAATCATGAATTGAATAAAGAATCATGAAATGAATCATGAATCATGAAATAAATCATGAATTTAATCATGAATTGAATCATGAATCATGAATTGAATCATGAATCATGAATCAAATCATGAATCATGAATTGAATCATGAATCATGAATCATGAATTAAATCATGAATCATAAATCGACTCATGAATCATGAATTAAATCATGAATCTTCAATTGAATCATGAATCATGAATTAAATCATGAATCTTCAATCGAATCATGAATCATGAATCGAATCATGAATCATGAATTGAATCATGGATTGAATCATGAAATGAATTATGAATCATTAATTGAATCATGAATCATGAATCCTGAATCTTAATTTAAATCATAAATCATGAATCATGAATTGAATCATGAATCATGAACTGAATCATAAATTGAATCATGAATCATGAATCATGAACTGAATCATAAATTGAATCATGAATCATGATTCATGAATTGAATCATGAATCATGAATCGAATCATGAATCATGAATCGAATCATGAATCATGAATTGAATCATGAATCATGAATTGAATCATTAAATGAATCATGAATTGAATCATGAATCATGAATCGAATCATGAATCATGAATTGAATCATGAATCATGAATTGAATCATGAATCATGAATTGAATCATGAATCATGAATTAAATCATGAAATGAATCATGAATCATGAATTGAATCATAAATCATTAATCATGAATTGAATCAAAATCATTAATCATGATTGAATCATGAATCATTACTAAATCATAAATTGAATCATGAATCATGAATCATGAAGCGAATCATGATTAATGAATCAAATCATGAATCATAATGGAATCATGAATCATGAATCGAATCATGAATCATGAATTGAATCATGAATCATGAATCATGAATGGAATCATGAATCATGAATTGAATCATGAATTGAATCATGAATTGAATCATGAATCATGAAATGATTCATGAATCATGAATTGAATCATGAATCATTAATAGAATCATGAATCATGAATCGAATCATGAATCATGAATTGAATCATGAATCATGAATCATGAATCATGAATTGAATCATGAATCATGAATCATAATTCATGAATTGAATCATGAATCATGATTTGAATCATGAATCATGAATCGAATCATGAATCAGGAATTGAACCATGAATTATGAATCATGAATCATGAATCATGAATCGAATCATGAATCATGAATCATGAATTGAATCATGAATCATGAACTGAATCATGAATTGAATCCTGAATCATGAATCATGAAATGAATCATGAATCATGAATTGAATCATGAATCGAATCATGAATCATGAATCGAATCATGATTCATGCATTGAATCATGAATCATAAATTGAATCATGAAATGAATCATGAATTGAATCATGAATCGAATCATAAATCATGAATTGAATCATGAATCCGGAATCATGAATTGAATCATGAATCATGAATTCAATCATGAATTGAATCATGAATCATAAATCATGAAATGAATCATGAAATAAATCATGAAATGAATCTTGAATCATGAATTGAATCATAAATCATTAATCATGAATTGAATCATGAATCATGAACTAAATCATGAATTGAATCAAAAATCATGAATCATGAAATGAATCATAAATCATGAATCAAATCATGAATCAAGAATCATGAATCATGAATCAAATCATGAATCATGAATCAAATCATGAATCATGAATCATGAATTGAATCATGAATCATGAATGGAATCAAGAATCATGAATCAAATCATGAATCATGAATTGAATCATGAATTGAATCATGAATCATGAAATGAATCATGAATCGAATCATGAATCATGAATTGAATCATGAATCATGAATCATGAATCATGAATTGAATCATGAATCATGAATCATGAATTGAATCATGAATTGAATCATTAAATGAATCATGAATCATGAAATAAATCATGAATTGAATCTTGAATTGAATCATGAATCATGAATCGAATCATGAATCATGAATTGAATCATGAATCATGAATTGAATCATGAATCATAAATCATGAAATGAATCATGAATCGAATCATGAATCATGAATCAAATCATGAATCATGAATTGAATCATGAATCATGAACTGAATCATGAATTGAATCCTGAATCATGAATCATGAAATGAATCATGAATTATGAATTGAATCATGAATTGAATCATGAATCATAAATCATGAAATGAATCATGAAATAAATCATGAAATGAATCATGAATCATGAATTGAATCATGAATCATGAACTAAATCATGAATCATGAATTGAATCATATATCATTAATCATGAATTGAATCATGAATCATGAACTAAATCATGAATCGAATCATGAATCATGAATCATGAATTGAATCATGAATCATGAACTGAATCATGAATTGAATCCTGAATCATGAATCATGAAATGAATCATGAATTATGAATTGAATCATGAATCGAATCATGAATCATGAATCGAATCATGATTCATGTATTGAATCATGAATCATGAATTGAATCATGAATCATGATTCATGAATTGAATCATGAATCATTAATTGAATCATGAATTGAATCATTAATCGTAAATCATGAAATGAATCATGAAATAAATCATAAAATGAATCATGAATCATAATTTGAATCATAAATCATTAATCATAAATTGAATCATGAATCATGAACTAAATCATGAATTGAATCATAAATCATGAATCATGAAACGAATCATAAATCATGAATCAAATCATGAATCAAGAATCATGAATCATGAATCAAATCATGAATCATGAATCATGAATCGAATCATGAATCATGAATCATGAATCATGAATTTAATCAAGAATCATGAATCGAATCATGAATCGAATCATGAATCGAATCATGAATCATGAATCATGAATCATGAATTGAATCAAGAATCATGAATCAAATCATGAATCGAATCATGAATCATGAATTGAATCATGAATTGAATCATGAATCATGAATCGAATCATGAATCAAATCATGAATCATGAATTGAATCATGAATCATTAATTGAATCATGAATCATGAATATGAATCTAATCATGAATCATGAATCATGAATTGAATCATGAATCATGAATCATGAATCATGAATTGAATCATGAATTGAATCATGAATTGAATCATGAATCATGAAATAAATTATGAATTGAATCATGAATCATGAATTGAATCATGAATCATGAATCGAATCATAAATCATGAATCATAAATTGAATCATGAATCATGAATCGAATCATGAATCATGAATCGAATCATGAATCATGAATTGAATCATGAATCATGAATTGAATCATGAATCATGAATCATGAATCATGAATTGAATCATGAATCATGAATTGAATCATGAATCATGAATCATGAATTAAATCATGAATCATAAATCGACTCATGAATCATGAATTAAATCATGAATCTTCAATCGAATCATGAATCATGAATTAAATCATGAATCTTCAATCGAATCATGAATTATGAATCGAATCATGAATCATGAATTGAATCATGGATTGAATCATGAATCATGAAATGAATCATGAATTTATTCATGAAATGAATTATGAATCATTAATTGAATCATGAATCATGAATCCTGAATCTTAATTTAAATCATAAGTCATGAATCATGAATTGAATCATGAATCATGAAATGAATCATAAATTGAATCATGAATCATGAATCATGGATCATGAATCGAATCATGAATCATGAATTGAATCATGAATCATGAATTGAATCATGAATCATGAATTGAATCATTAAATGAATCATGAATTGAATCATGAATCATGAATCATGAATCATGAATCATGAATCATGATTTAAATCATGAATCATGAATCATGAATTGAATCATGAATCATGAATTGAATCATGAATTGAATCATGAATCATGAAATGAATCATGAATTAAATCATGAAATGAATCATGAATCATGAATCAAATCATGAATCAAGAATCATGAATCATGAATTATGAATCGAATCATGAATCATGAATCATGAATTGAATCATGAATAATGAATTGAATCATGACTCATGAATCATGAAACGAATCATGAATCATGAATCAAATCATGAATCAAGAATCATGAATCATGAATTATGAATCGAATCATGAATCATGAATCATGAATGGAATCATGAATCATGAATCGAATCATGAATTGAATCATGAATTGAATAATGAATCATGAAATGAATCATGAATCATGAATTGAATCATGAATCATGAATAGAATCATGAATCATGAATCGAATCATGAATCATGAATTGAATCATGAATCATAAATCATGAATCATGAATTGTATCATGAATTGAATCATGAATCATGAATCATGAATTGAATCATGAATCATGAATTGAATCATGAATCATGAACTGAATCATGAATTGAATCCTGAATCATGAATCATGAAATGAATCATAAATTATGAATTGAATCATGAATCATGAATCGAATCATGATTCATGCATTGAATCATGAATTGAATCATGAATCATGAATCATGAATTGAATCATGAATCATGAATTCAATCATGAATTGAATCATGAATCATAAATCATGAAATGAATCATGAAATAAATCATGAAATGAATCATGAATCATGAATTGAATCATAAATCATTAATCATGAATTGAATCATAAATCATGAACTAAATCATGAATCGAATCATGAATCATGAATTGAATCATGAATCATGAACTGAATCATGAATTGAATCCTGAATCATGAATCATGAAATGAATCATGAATTATGAATTGAATCATGAATCGAATCATGAATCATGAATCGAATCATGATTCATGCATTGAATCATGAATCATGAATTGAATCATGAAATAATTCATGAATTGAATCATGAATCATGAATCGAATCATAAATCATGAATTGAATCATGAATCATGAATCATGAATTCAATCATGAATTGAATCATGAATCATAAATCATGAAATGAATCATGAAATAAATCATAAAATGAATCATGAATCATGAATTAAATCATAAATCAATAATCATGAATTGAATCATGAATCATGAACTAAATCATGAATTGAATAATAAATTATGAATCATGAAACGAATCATAAATCATGAATCAAATCATGAATCAAGAATCATGAATCATGAATCAAATCATGAATCATGAATCATGAATTGAATCATGAATCATGAATCATGAATCATGAATCGAATCAAGAATCATGAATCGAATCATGAATCGAATCATGAATCATGAATTGAATCATGAATTGAATCATGAATCATGAATCGAATCATGAATCATGAATCAAATCATGAATCATGAATTGAATCATGAATCATGAATTGAATCATGAATCATGAATTATGAATCTAATCATGAATAATGAATCATGAATTATGAATCATGAATCATGAATTGAATCATGAAATGAATCATGAATTGAATCATGAATCATGAATCGAATCATAAATCATGAATTGAATCATGAATCATAAATCATGAAATGAATCATGAAATAAATCTTGAAATGAATCATGAATCATGAATTGAATCATAAATCATTAATCATGAATTGAATCATGAATCATGAACTAAATCATGAATCGAATCATGAATCATGAAATGAATCATGAATTATGAATTGAATCATGAATCGAATCATGAATCATGAATCGAATCATGATTCATGCATTGTATCATGAATCATGAATTGAATCATGAAATTAATCATGAATTGAATCATGAATCATGAATCGAATCATAAATCATGAATTGAATCATGAATCATGAATCATGAATTCAATCATGAATTGAATCATGAATCATAAATCATGAAATGAATCATGAAATAAATCATAAAATGAATCATGAATCATGAATTGAATCATAAATCAATAATCATGAATTGAATCATGAATCATGAACTAAATCATGAATTGAATATTAAATTATGAATCATGAAACGAATCATAAATCATGAATCAAATCATGAATCAAGAATCATGAATTATGAATCAAATCATGAATCATGAATCATGAATTGAATCATGAATCATGAATCATGAATCATGAATTGAATCAAGAATCATAAATCGAATCAAGAATCGAATCATGAATCATGAATTGAATCATGAATTGAATCATGAATCATGAATCGAATCATGAATCATGAATTGAATCATGAATCATGAATCATGAATGGAATCATGAATCATGAATCGAATCATGAATTGAATCATGAATTGAATCATGAATCATGAAATGATTCATGAATCATGAATTTAATCATGAATCATTAATAGAATTATGAATCATGAATCGAATCATGAATCATGAATTGAATCATGAATCATGAATCGAATCATGAATCATGAATCATGAATTGAATCATGAATCATGAATCATGAATTGAATCATGAATCATGATTTGAATCAAATCATGAATCAGGAATTGAACCATGAATTATGAATCATGAATCATGAATCATGAATCGAATCATGAATCATGAATCATGAATTGAATCATGAATCATGAACTGAATCATGAATTGAATCATGAATCATGAATCATGAAATGAATCATGAATCATGAATTGAATCATGAATCGAATCATGAATCATGAATCGAATCATGATTCATGCATTGAATCATGAATCCGGAATCATGAATTGAATCATGAATCATGAATTCAATCATGAATTGAATCATGAATCATAAATCATGAAATGAATCATGAAATAAATCATGAAATGAATCATGAATCATGAATTGAATCATAAATCATTAATCATGAATTGAATCATGAATCATGAACTAAATCATGAATTGAATCAAAAATCATGAATCATGAAACGAATCATAAATCATGAATCAAATCATGAATCAAGAATCATGAATCATGAATCAAATCATGAATCAGGAATCATGAATTGAATCATGAATCATGAATCATGAATCATGAATGGACTCAAGAATCATGAATCGAATCATGAATCGAATCATGAATCATGAATTGAATCATGAATTGAAATATGAATCATGAAATGAATCATGAATCATGAATCAAATCATGAATCATGAATTGAATCATGAATTGAATCATGAATCATGAAATGAATCATGAATCGAATCATGAATCATGAATTGAATCATGAATCATGAATCATGAATCATGAATTGAATCATGAATTGAATCATGAATTGAATCATGAATCATGAAATAAATCATGAATTGAATCATGAATCATGAATTGAATCATAAATTGAATCATGAATCATGAAATAAATCATGAATTGAATCATGAATTGAATCATGAATCATGAATCGAATCATGAATCATGAATTGAATCATGAATTCAATCATGATTCATGAATTGAATCATGAATCATGAATCATGAAATGAATCATGAATCGAATCATGAATCATGAATCATGAATCGAATCATAAATCATGAATCATGAATTGAATCATGAATCATGAACTGAATCATGAAATGAATCATGAATTATGAATTGAATCATGAATTGAATCATGAATCATGAAACGAATCATGAATCATGAATCAAATCATGAATCAAGAATCATGAATCATGAATTATGAATCGAATCATGAATCATGAATCATGAATGGAATCTTGAATCATGAATCGAATCATGAATTGAATCATGAATTGAATAATGAATCATGAAATGAATCATGAATCATGAATTGAATCATGAATCATGAATAGAATCATGAATCATGAATCGAATCATGAATCATGAATTGAATCATGAATCATAAATCATGAATCATGAATTGTATCATGAATTGAATCATGAATCATGAATCATGAATTGAATCATGAATCATGATTTGAATCATGAATCATGAATTGAATCATGAATCATGAATCGATTAATGAATCAGGAATTGAATCATGAATTATGAATCATGAATCATGAATCATGAATCGAATCATGAATCATAAATCATGAATTGAATCATGAATCATGAATTATGAATAATGAATCATGAATCATGAATCGAATCATGAAATAAATCATGAAATGAATCATGAATCATGAATTGAATCATGAATCGAATCATGAATCATGAATTGAATCATGTATCATGAACTGAATCATGAATTGAATCCTGAATCATGAATCATGAAATGAATCATGAATTATGAATTGAATCATGAATCGAATCATGAATCATGAATCGAATCATGATTCATGCAGTGAATCATGAATCATGAATTGAATCATGAAATAATTCATGAATTGAATCATGAATCATGAATCGAATCATAAATCATGAATTGAATCATGAAATAAATCATAAAATGATTCATGAATCATGAATTGAATCATAAATCAATAATCATGAATTGAATCATGAATCATGAACTAAATCATGAATTGAATAATAAATTATGAATCATGAAACAAATCATAAATCATGAATCAAATCATGAATCAAGAATCATGAATCATGAATCAAATCATGAAACATGAATCATGAATTGAATCATGAATCATGAATAATGAATCATGAATCGAATCAAGAATCATGAATCGAATCATGAATCGAATCATGAATCATGAATTGAATCATGAATTGAATCATGAATCATGAATCGAATCATGAATCATGAATCAAATCATGAATCATGAATTGAATCATGAATCATGAATTGAATCATGAATCATGAATTATGAATCTAATCATGAATCATGAATCATGAATTATGAATCATGAATCATGAATTGAATCATGAAATGAATCATTAATTGAATCATGAATCATGAATCGAATCATAAATCATGAATTGAATCATGAATCATAAATCATGAAATGAATCATGAAATAAATCTTGAAATGAATCATGAATCATGAATTGAATCATAAATCATTAATCATGAATTGAATCATGAATCATGAACTAAATCATGAATCGAATCATGAATCATGAAATGAATCATGAATTATGAATTGAATCATGAATCGAATCATGAATCATGAATCGAATCATGATTCATGCATTGTATCATGAATCATGAATTGAATCATGAAATTAATCATGAATTGAATCATGAATCATGAATCGAATCATAAATCATGAATTGAATCATGAATCATGAATCATGAATTCAATCATGAATTGAATCATGAATCATAAATCATGAAATGAATCATGAAATAAATCATAAAATGAATCATGAATCATGAATTGAATCATAAATCAATAATCATGAATTGAATCATGAATCATGAACTAAATCATGAATTGAATAATAAATTATGAATCATGAAACGAATCATAAATCATGAATCAAATCATGAATCAAGAATCATGAATCATGAATCAAATCATGAATCAGGAATCATGAATTGAATCATGAATCATGAATCATGAATCATGAATGGACTCAAGAATCATGAATCGAATCATGAATCGAATCATGAATCATGAATTGAATCATGAATTGAAATATGAATCATGAAATGAATCATGAATCATGAATCAAATCATGAATCATGAATTGAATCATGAATTGAATCATGAATCATGAAATGAATCATGAATTGAATCATGAATCATGAATTGAATCATGAATCATGAATTGAATCATGAATTGAATCATGAATTGAATCATGAATCATGAAATAAATCATGAATTGAATCATGAATCATGAATTGAATCATGAATTGAATCATGAATTGAATCATGAATCATGAAATAAATCATGAATTGAATCATGAATTGAATCATGAATCATGAATCGAATCATGAATCATGAATTGAATCATGAATTCAATCATGATTCATGAATTGAATCATGAATCATGAATCATGAAATGAATCATGAATCGAATCATGAATCATGAATCATGAATCGAATCATAAATCATGAATCATGAATTGAATCATGAATCATGAAATGAATCATGAATTATGAATTGAATCATGAATTGAATCATGAATCATGAATCATGAAACGAATCATGAATCATGAATCAAATCATGAATCAAGAATCATGAATCATGAATTATGAATCGAATCATGAATCATGAATCATGAATGGAATCATGAATCATGAATCGAATCATGAATTGAATCATGAATTGAATAATGAATCATGAAATGAATCATGAATCATGAATTGAATCATGAATCATGAATAGAATCATGAATCATGAATCGAATCATGAATCATGAATTGAATCATGAATCATAATTCATGAATCATGAATTGTATCATGAATTGAATCATGAATCATGAATCATGAATTGAATCATGAATCATGATTTGAATCATGAATCATGAATTGAATCATGAATCATGAATCGATTAATGAATCAGGAATTGAATCATGAATTATGAATCATGAATCATGAATCATGAATCGAATCATGAATCATAAATCATGAATTGAATCATGAATCATGAATTATGAATAATGAATCATGAATCATGAATCGAATCATGAATCATGAATTGAATCATGAATCATGAACTGAATCATGAATTGAATCCTGAATCATGAATCATGAAATGAATCATAAATTATGAATTGAATCATGAATCGAATCATGAATCATGAATCGAATCATGATTCATGCATTGAATCATGAATCATGATTTGAATCATGAAATGAATCATGAATCAAATCATAAATCATGAATTGAATCATGAATCATGAATCATGAATTGAATCATGAATCATGAATTCAATCATGAATTGAATCATGAATCATAAATCATGAAATGAATCATGAAATAAATCATGAAATGAATCATGAATCATGAATTGAATCATGAATCGAATCATGAATCATGAATTGAATCATGAATCATGAACTGAATCATGAATTGAATCCTGAATCATGAATCATGAAATGAATCATGAATTATGAATTGAATCATGAATCGAATCATGAATCATGAATCGAATCATGATTCATGCAGTGAATCATGAATCATGAATTGAATCATGAAATAATTCATGAATTGAATCATGAATCATGAATCGAATCATAAATCATGAATTGAATCATGAAATAAATCATAAAATGAATCATGAATCATGAATTGAATCATAAATCAATAATCATGAATTGAATCATGAATCATGAACTAAATCATGAATTGAATAATAAATTATGAATCATGAAACGAATCATAAATCATGAATCAAATCATGAATCAAGAATCATGAATCATGAATCAAATCATGAATCATGAATCATGAATTGAATCATGAATCATGAATAATGAATCATGAATCGAATCAAGAATCATGAATCGAATCATGAATCGAATCATGAATCATGAATTGAATCATGAATTGAATCATGAATCATGAATCGAATCATGAATCATGAATCAAATCATGAATCATGAATTGAATCATGAATCATGAATTGAATCATGAATCATGAATTATGAATCTAATCATGAATCATGAATCATGAATTATGAATCATGAATCATGAATTGAATCATGAAATGAATCATTAATTGAATCATGAATCATGAATCGAATCATAAATCATGAATTGAATCATGAATCATAAATCATGAAATGAATCATGAAATAAATCTTGAAATGAATCATGAATCATGAAATGAATCATGAATTATGAATTGAATCATGAATCGAATCATGAATCATGAATCGAATCATGATTCATGCATTGTATCATGAATCATGAATTGAATCATGAAATTAATCATGAATTGAATCATGAATCATGAATCGAATCATAAATCATGAATTGAATCATGAATCATGAATCATGAATTCAATCATGAATTGAATCATGAATCATAAATCATGAAATGAATCATGAAATAAATCATAAAATGAATCATGAATCATGAATTGAATCATAAATCAATAATCATGAATTGAATCATGAATCATGAACTAAATCATGAATTGAATAATAAATTATGAATCATGAAACGAATCATAAATCATGAATCAAATCATGAATCAAGAATCATGAATCATGAATCAAATCATGAATCATGAATCATGAATTGAATCATGAATCATGAATCATAAATCTTGAATTGAATCAAGAATCATAAATCGAATCATGAATCGAATCATGAATCATGAATTGAATCATGAATTGAATCATGAATCATGAATCGAATCGTGAATCATGAATTGAATCATGAATCATGAATCATGAATGGAATCATGAATCGAATCATGAATTGAATCATGAATTGAATCATGAATCATGAAATGATTCATGAATCATGAATTGAATAATGAATCATTAATAGAATTATGAATCATGAATCGAATCATGAATCATGAATTGAATCATGAATCATGAATTGAATCATGAATCATGAATCATGAATTGAATCATGAATCATGAATCATGAATCATGAATTGAATCATGAATTATGATTTGAATCATGAATCATGAATTGAATCATGAATCATGAATCGAATCATGAATCAGGAATTGAACCATGAATTATGAATCATGAATCATGAATTGAATCATGAATCATGAATCATGAAATGAATCATGAATCATGAACTGAATCATGAATTGAATCATGAATCATGAATCATGAAATGAATCATGAATCATGAATTGAATCATGAATCGAATCATGAATCATGAATCGAATCATGATTCATGCATTGAATCATGAATCCGGAATCATGAATTGAATCATGAATCATGAATTCAATCATGAATTGAATCATGAATCATAAATCATGAAATGAATCATGAAATAAATCATGAAATGAATCATGAATCATGAATTGAATCATGAATCATAAATCATGAAATGAATCATGAAATAAATCATGAAATGAATCATGAATCATGAATTGAATCATAAATCATTAATCATGAATTGAATCATGAATCATGAACTAAATCATGAATTGAATCAAAAATCATGAATCATGAAACGAATCATAAATCATGAATCAAATCATGAATCAAGAATCATGAATCATGGATCAAATCATGAATCAGGAATCATGAATTGAATCATGAATCATGAATCATGAATCATGAATGGAATCAAGAATCATGAATCGAATCATGAATCGAATCATGAATCATGAATTGAATCATGAATTGAAATATGAATCATGAAATGAATCATGAATCATGAATCAAATCATGAATCATGAATTGAATCATGAATTGAATCATGAATCATGAAATGAATCATGAATCGAATCATGAATCATGAATTGAATCATGAATCATGAATCATGAATCATGAATTGAATCATGAATTGAATCATGAATTGAATCATGAATCATGAAATAAATCATGAATTGAATCATGAATCATGAATTGAATCATGAATTGAATCATGAATTGAATCATGAATCATGAAATAAATCATGAATTGAATCATGAATTGAATCATGAATCATGAATCGTATCATGAATCATGAATTGAATTATGAATCATGAATTCAATCATGATTCATGAATTGAATCATGAATCATGAATCATGAAATGAATCATGAATCGAATCATGAATCATGAATCATGAATCATGAATCGAATCATGAATCATGAATCATGAATTGAATCATGAATCATGAACTGAATCATGAAATGAATCATGAATTATGAATTGAATCATGAATTGAATCATGAATCATTAATCATGAATTGAATCATGAATCATGAACTAAATCATGAATCATGAATTGAATCATATATCATTAATCATGAATTGAATCATGAATCATGAACTAAATCATGAATCGAATCATGAATCATGAATCATGAATTGAATCATATATCATTAATCATGAATTGAATCATGAATCATGAACTAAATCATGAATCGAATCATGAATCATGAATCATGAATTGAATCATATATCATTAATCATGAATTGAATCATGAATCATGAACTAAATCATGAATCGAATCATGAATCATGAATCATGAATTGAATCATGAATCATGAACTGAATCATGAATTGAATCCTGAATCATGAATCATGAAATGAATCATGAATTATGAATTGAATCATGAATCGAATCATGAATCATGAATCGAATCATAAATCATGAATTGAATCATGAATCATGAATCATGAATTGAATCATGAATCATGAATTGAATCATGAATTGAATCATGAATCATAAATCATGAAATGAATCATGAAATAAATCATGAAATGAATCATGAAATAAATCATAAAATGAATCATGAATCATAATTTGAATCATAAATCATTAATCATGAATTGAATCATGAATCATGAAATAAATCATGAATTGAATCATAAATCATGAATCATGAAACGAATCATAAATTATGAATCAAATCATGAATCAAGAATCATGAATCATGAATCAAATCATGAATCATGAATCATGAATTGAATCATGAATCATGAATCATGAATCATGAATTGAATCAAGAATCATGAATCGAATCATGAATTGAATCATGAATCATGAATCGAATCATGAATCATGAATCAAATCATGAATCATGAATTGAATCATGAATCATTAATTGAATCATGAATCATGAATATGAATCTAATCATGAATCATGAATCATGAATTGAATCATGAATCATGAATCATGACTCATGAATTGAATCATGAATTGAATCATGAATTGAATCATGAATCATGAATCATGAAATGAATCATGAATCATGAATTGAATCATTAATCATGAATCGAATCATGAATCATGAATCGAATCATGAATCATGAATTGAATCATGAATCATGAATTGAATCATGAATCATGAATCATGAATCATGAATTGAATCATGAATCATGAATTGAATCATGAATCATGAATCATGAATTAAATCATGAATCATAAATCGACTCATGAATCATGAATTAAATCATGAAATTTTAATCGAATCATGAATCATGAATCTTCAATCGAATCATGAATCATGAATTGAATCTTGAATCATGAATTGAATCATGGATTGAATCATGAATCATGAAATGAATCATGAATTTAATCATGAAATTAATTATGAATCATTAATTGAATCATGAATCATGAATCCAGAATCTTAATTTAAATCATAAATCATGAATCATGAATTGAATCATGAATCATGAACTGAATCATAAATTGAATCATGAATCATGAATCATGAAATGAATCATGAATCATGAATCGAATCATGAATCATGAATCGAATCATGAATCATGAATTGAATCATGAATCATGAATTGAATCATTAAATGAATCATGAATTGAATCATGAATCATGAATCATGAATCATGAATCATGAATCATGAATCATGATTTAAATCATGAATCATGAATTGAATCATGAATCATGAATTAAATCATGAATTGAATCATGAATCATGAATTGAATCATGAATTGAATCATTAAATGAATCATGAATTGAATCATGAATCATGAATCATGAATCATAATTCATTAATCATGAATTGAATCATGAATCATGAACTAAATAATGAATTGAATCATGAATCATGAATCATGAAACGAATCATGAATCATGAATCAAATCATGAATCAAGAATCATGAATCATGAATCATGAATTATGAATCGAATCATGAATCATGAATGGAATCATGAATCATGAATCGAATCATGAATCGAATCATGAATTTAATAATGAATCATGAAATGAATCATGAATCATGAATTGAATCATGAATCATGAATAGAATCATGAATCATGAATCGAATCATGAATCATGAATTGAATCATGAATCATAAATCATGAATCTTGAATTGTATCATGAATTGAATCATGAATCATGAATCATGAATCATGAATTGAATCATGAATCATGATTTGAATCATGAATCATGAATTGAATCATGAATCATGAATCGAATCATGAATCAGGAATTGAATCATGAATTATGAATCATGAATCATGAATCATGAATCGAATCATGAATCATGAATCATGAATTGAATCATGAATCATGAATTATGAATCATGAATCATGAATCATGAATCGAATCATGAATCATGAATTGAATCATGAATCATGAACTGAATCATGAATTGAATCCTGAATCATGAATCATGAAATGAATCATGAATTATGAATTGAATCATGAATCGAATCATGAATCATGAATCTAATCATGATTCATGCATTGAATCATGAATCATGATTTGAATCATGAAATGAATCATGAATCGAATCATAAATCATGAATTGAATTATGAATCATGAATCATGAATTGAATCATGAATCCTGAATTCAATCATGAATTAAATCATGCATCATAAATCATGAAATGAATCATGAAATAAATCATGAAATGAATCATGAATCATGAATTGAATCATAAATCATTAATCATGAATTGAATCATGAATCATGAACTAAATCATGAATCGAATCATGAATCATGAATCATGAATTGAATCATGAATCATGAACTGAATCATGAATTGAATCCTGAATCATGAATCATGAAATGAATCATGAATTATGAATTGAATCATGAATCGAATCATGAATCATGAATCGAATCATGATTCATGCATTGAATCATGAATTGAATCATGAAATGAATCATGAATTGAATCATGAATCATGAATCAAATCATAAATCATGAATTGAATCATGAATCATGAAATGAATCATGAAATAAATCATAAAATGAATCATGAATCATGAATTGAATCATAAAACAATAATCATGAATTGAATCATGAATCATGAACTAAATCATGAATTGAATAATAAATTATGAATCATGAAACGAATCATAAATCATGAATCATGAATTGAATCATGAATCATGAACTGAATCATGAATTGAATCCTGAATCATGAATCATGAAATGAATCATGAATTATGAATTGAATCATGAATCGAATCATGAATCATGAATCGAATCATGATTCATGCATTGAATCATGAATCATGATTTGAATCAAGAAATGAATCATGATTCGAATCATAAATCATGAATTGAATTATGAATCATGAATCATGAATTGAATCATGAATCATGAATTCAATCATGAATTGAATCATGAATCATAAATCATGAAATGAATAATGAAATAAATCATGAAATGAATCATAAATCATTAATCATGAATTGAATCATGAATCATGAACTAAATCATGAATCGAATCATGAATCATGAATCATGAATTGAATCATGAATCATGAATTGAATCATGAATCATGAACTGAATCATGAATTGAATCCTGAATCATGAATCATGAAATGAATCATGAATTATGAATTGAATCATGAATCGAATCATGAATCATGAATCGAATCATGATTCATGCATTGAATCATGAATCATGAAATGAATCATGAAATAAATCATGAATTGAATCATAAATCATTAATCATGAATTGAATCATGAATCATGAACTAAATCATGAATCGAATCATGAATCATGAATCATGAATTGAATCATGAATCATGAACTGAATCATGAATTGAATCCTGAATCATGAATCATGAAATGAATCATGAATTATGAATTGAATCATGAATCGAATCATGAATCATGAATCGAATCATGATTCATGCATTGAATCATGAATCATGAATTGAATCATGAATCGAATCATGAATTGTATCATGAATCATGAAATGAATCATGAATCATGAATTGAATCATGAATCATGAATAGAATCATGAATCATGAATCGAATCATGAATCATGAATTGAATCATGAATCATAAATCATGAATCTTGAATTGTATCATGAATTGAATCATGAATCATGAATCATGAATCATGAATTGAATCATGAATCATGATTTGAATCATGAATCATGAATTGAATCATGAATCATGAATCGAATCATGAATCAGGAATTGAATCATGAATTATGAATCATGAATCATGAATCATGAATCGAATCATGAATCATGAATCATGAATTGAATCATGAATCATGAATTATGAATCATGAATCATGAATCATGAATCGAATCATGAATCATGAATTGAATCATGAATCATGAACTGAATCATGAATTGAATCCTGAATCATGAATCATGAAATGAATCATGAATTATGAATTGAATCATGAATCGAATCATGAATCATGAATCTAATCATGATTCATGCATTGAATCATGAATCATGATTTGAATCATGAAATGAATCATGAATCGAATCATAAATCATGAATTGAATTATGAATCATGAATCATGAATTGAATCATGAATCCTGAATTCAATCATGAATTAAATCATGCATCATAAATCATGAAATGAATCATGAAATAAATCATGAAATGAATCATGAATCATGAATTGAATCATAAATCATTAATCATGAATTGAATCATGAATCATGAACTAAATCATGAATCGAATCATGAATCATGAATCATGAATTGAATCATGAATCATGAACTGAATCATGAATTGAATCCTGAATCATGAATCATGAAATGAATCATGAATTATGAATTGAATCATGAATCGAATCATGAATCATGAATCGAATCATGATTCATGCATTGAATCATGAATTGAATCATGAAATGAATCATGAATTGAATCATGAATCATGAATCAAATCATAAATCATGAATTGAATCATGAATCATGAAATGAATCATGAAATAAATCATAAAATGAATCATGAATCATGAATTGAATCATAAAACAATAATCATGAATTGAATCATGAATCATGAACTAAATCATGAATTGAATAATAAATTATGAATCATGAAACGAATCATAAATCATGAATCATGAATTGAATCATGAATCATGAACTGAATCATGAATTGAATCCTGAATCATGAATCATGAAATGAATCATGAATTATGAATTGAATCATGAATCGAATCATGAATCATGAATCGAATCATGATTCATGCATTGAATCATGAATCATGATTTGAATCAAGAAATGAATCATGATTCGAATCATAAATCATGAATTGAATTATGAATCATGAATCATGAATTGAATCATGAATCATGAATTCAATCATGAATTGAATCATGAATCATAAATCATGAAATGAATAATGAAATAAATCATGAAATGAATCATAAATCATTAATCATGAATTGAATCATGAATCATGAACTAAATCATGAATCGAATCATGAATCATGAATCATGAATTGAATCATGAATCATGAATTGAATCATGAATCATGAACTGAATCATGAATTGAATCCTGAATCATGAATCATGAAATGAATCATGAATTATGAATTGAATCATGAATCGAATCATGAATCATGAATCGAATCATGATTCATGCATTGAATCATGAATCATGAAATGAATCATGAAATAAATCATGAATTGAATCATAAATCATTAATCATGAATTGAATCATGAATCATGAACTAAATCATGAATCGAATCATGAATCATGAATCATGAATTGAATCATGAATCATGAACTGAATCATGAATTGAATCCTGAATCATGAATCATGAAATGAATCATGAATTATGAATTGAATCATGAATCGAATCATGAATCATGAATCGAATCATGATTCATGCATTGAATCATGAATCATGAATTGAATCATGAATCGAATCATGAATTGTATCATGAATCATGAATCGAATCATAAATCATGAATTGAATCATGAATCATGAATCATGAATTCAATCATGAATCTAATCATGAATCATGAATCATGAATTGAATCATGAATCATGAATCATGACTCATGAATTGAATCATGAATTGAATCATGAATTGAATCATGAATCATGAATCATGAAATGAATCATGAATCATGAATTGAATCATTAATCATGAATCGAATCATGAATCATGAATCGAATCATGAATCATGAATTGAATCATGAATCATGAATTGAATCATGAATCATGAATCATGAATCATGAATTGAATCATGAATCATGAATTGAATCATGAATCATGAATCATGAATTAAATCATGAATCATAAATCGACTCATGAATCATGAATTAAATCATGAAATTTTAATCGAATCATGAATCATGAATCTTCAATCGAATCATGAATCATGAATTGAATCTTGAATCATGAATTGAATCATGGATTGAATCATGAATCATGAAATGAATCATGAATTTAATCATGAAATTAATTATGAATCATTAATTGAATCATGAATCATGAATCCAGAATCTTAATTTAAATCATAAATCATGAATCATGAATTGAATCATGAATCATGAACTGAATCATAAATTGAATCATGAATCATGAATCATGAAATGAATCATGAATCATGAATCGAATCATGAATCATGAATCGAATCATGAATCATGAATTGAATCATGAATCATGAATTGAATCATTAAATGAATCATGAATTGAATCATGAATCATGAATCATGAATCATGAATCATGAATCATGAATCATGATTTAAATCATGAATCATGAATTGAATCATGAATCATGAATTAAATCATGAATTGAATCATGAATCATGAATTGAATCATGAATTGAATCATTAAATGAATCATGAATTGAATCATGAATCATGAATCATGAATCATAATTCATTAATCATGAATTGAATCATGAATCATGAACTAAATAATGAATTGAATCATGAATCATGAATCATGAAACGAATCATGAATCATGAATCAAATCATGAATCAAGAATCATGAATCATGAATCATGAATTATGAATCGAATCATGAATCATGAATGGAATCATGAATCATGAATCGAATCATGAATCGAATCATGAATTTAATAATGAATCATGAAATGAATCATGAATCATGAATTGAATCATGAATCATGAATAGAATCATGAATCATGAATCGAATCATGAATCATGAATTGAATCATGAATCATAAATCATGAATCTTGAATTGTATCATGAATTGAATCATGAATCATGAATCATGAATCATGAATTGAATCATGAATCATGATTTGAATCATGAATCATGAATTGAATCATGAATCATGAATCGAATCATGAATCAGGAATTGAATCATGAATTATGAATCATGAATCATGAATCATGAATCGAATCATGAATCATGAATCATGAATTGAATCATGAATCATGAATTATGAATCATGAATCATGAATCATGAATCGAATCATGAATCATGAATTGAATCATGAATCATGAACTGAATCATGAATTGAATCCTGAATCATGAATCATGAAATGAATCATGAATTATGAATTGAATCATGAATCGAATCATGAATCATGAATCTAATCATGATTCATGCATTGAATCATGAATCATGATTTGAATCATGAAATGAATCATGAATCGAATCATAAATCATGAATTGAATTATGAATCATGAATCATGAATTGAATCATGAATCCTGAATTCAATCATGAATTAAATCATGCATCATAAATCATGAAATGAATCATGAAATAAATCATGAAATGAATCATGAATCATGAATTGAATCATAAATCATTAATCATGAATTGAATCATGAATCATGAACTAAATCATGAATCGAATCATGAATCATGAATCATGAATTGAATCATGAATCATGAACTGAATCATGAATTGAATCCTGAATCATGAATCATGAAATGAATCATGAATTATGAATTGAATCATGAATCGAATCATGAATCATGAATCGAATCATGATTCATGCATTGAATCATGAATTGAATCATGAAATGAATCATGAATTGAATCATGAATCATGAATCAAATCATAAATCATGAATTGAATCATGAATCATGAAATGAATCATGAAATAAATCATAAAATGAATCATGAATCATGAATTGAATCATAAAACAATAATCATGAATTGAATCATGAATCATGAACTAAATCATGAATTGAATAATAAATTATGAATCATGAAACGAATCATAAATCATGAATCATGAATTGAATCATGAATCATGAACTGAATCATGAATTGAATCCTGAATCATGAATCATGAAATGAATCATGAATTATGAATTGAATCATGAATCGAATCATGAATCATGAATCGAATCATGATTCATGCATTGAATCATGAATCATGATTTGAATCAAGAAATGAATCATGATTCGAATCATAAATCATGAATTGAATTATGAATCATGAATCATGAATTGAATCATGAATCATGAATTCAATCATGAATTGAATCATGAATCATAAATCATGAAATGAATAATGAAATAAATCATGAAATGAATCATAAATCATTAATCATGAATTGAATCATGAATCATGAACTAAATCATGAATCGAATCATGAATCATGAATCATGAATTGAATCATGAATCATGAATTGAATCATGAATCATGAACTGAATCATGAATTGAATCCTGAATCATGAATCATGAAATGAATCATGAATTATGAATTGAATCATGAATCGAATCATGAATCATGAATCGAATCATGATTCATGCATTGAATCATGAATCATGAAATGAATCATGAAATAAATCATGAATTGAATCATAAATCATTAATCATGAATTGAATCATGAATCATGAACTAAATCATGAATCGAATCATGAATCATGAATCATGAATTGAATCATGAATCATGAACTGAATCATGAATTGAATCCTGAATCATGAATCATGAAATGAATCATGAATTATGAATTGAATCATGAATCGAATCATGAATCATGAATCGAATCATGATTCATGCATTGAATCATGAATCATGAATTGAATCATGAATCGAATCATGAATTGTATCATGAATCATGAAATGAATCATGAATCATGAATTGAATCATGAATCATGAATAGAATCATGAATCATGAATCGAATCATGAATCATGAATTGAATCATGAATCATAAATCATGAATCTTGAATTGTATCATGAATTGAATCATGAATCATGAATCATGAATCATGAATTGAATCATGAATCATGATTTGAATCATGAATCATGAATTGAATCATGAATCATGAATCGAATCATGAATCAGGAATTGAATCATGAATTATGAATCATGAATCATGAATCATGAATCGAATCATGAATCATGAATCATGAATTGAATCATGAATCATGAATTATGAATCATGAATCATGAATCATGAATCGAATCATGAATCATGAATTGAATCATGAATCATGAACTGAATCATGAATTGAATCCTGAATCATGAATCATGAAATGAATCATGAATTATGAATTGAATCATGAATCGAATCATGAATCAAGAATCTAATCATGATTCATGCATTGAATCATGAATCATGATTTGAATCATGAAATGAATCATGAATCGAATCATAAATCATGAATTGAATTATGAATCATGAATCATGAATTGAATCATGAATCCTGAATTCAATCATGAATTAAATCATGCATCATAAATCATGAAATGAATCATGAAATAAATCATGAAATGAATCATGAATCATGAATTGAATCATAAATCATTAATCATGAATTGAATCATGAATCATGAACTAAATCATGAATCGAATCATGAATCATGAATCATGAATTGAATCATGAATCATGAACTGAATCATGAATTGAATCCTGAATCATGAATCATGAAATGAATCATGAATTATGAATTGAATCATGAATCGAATCATGAATCATGAATCGAATCATGATTCATGCATTGAATCATGAATTGAATCATGAAATGAATCATGAATTGAATCATGAATCATGAATCAAATCATAAATCATGAATTGAATCATGAATCATGAAATGAATCATGAAATAAATCATAAAATGAATCATGAATCATGAATTGAATCATAAAACAATAATCATGAATTGAATCATGAATCATGAACTAAATCATGAATTGAATAATAAATTATGAATCATGAAACGAATCATAAATCATGAATCATGAATTGAATCATGAATCATGAACTGAATCATGAATTGAATCCTGAATCATGAATCATGAAATGAATCATGAATTATGAATTGAATCATGAATCGAATCATGAATCATGAATCGAATCATGATTCATGCATTGAATCATGAATCATGATTTGAATCAAGAAATGAATCATGATTCGAATCATAAATCATGAATTGAATTATGAATCATGAATCATGAATTGAATCATGAATCATGAATTCAATCATGAATTGAATCATGAATCATAAATCATGAAATGAATAATGAAATAAATCATGAAATGAATCATAAATCATTAATCATGAATTGAATCATGAATCATGAACTAAATCATGAATCGAATCATGAATCATGAATCATGAATTGAATCATGAATCATGAATTGAATCATGAATCATGAACTGAATCATGAATTGAATCCTGAATCATGAATCATGAAATGAATCATGAATTATGAATTGAATCATGAATCGAATCATGAATCATGAATCGAATCATGATTCATGCATTGAATCATGAATCATGAAATGAATCATGAAATAAATCATGAATTGAATCATAAATCATTAATCATGAATTGAATCATGAATCATGAACTAAATCATGAATCGAATCATGAATCATGAATCATGAATTGAATCATGAATCATGAACTGAATCATGAATTGAATCCTGAATCATGAATCATGAAATGAATCATGAATTATGAATTGAATCATGAATCGAATCATGAATCATGAATCGAATCATGATTCATGCATTGAATCATGAATCATGAATTGAATCATGAATCGAATCATGAATTGTATCATGAATCATGAATCGAATCATAAATCATGAATTGAATCATGAATCATGAATCATGAATTCAATCATGAATTGAATCATGAATCATAAATCATGAAATGAATCATGAAATAAATCATAAAATGAATCATGAATCATGAATTGAATCATAAATAAATAATCATGAATTGAATCATGAATCATGAATTGAATCATGAATTGAATCATGAATTGAATCATGAATCATGAAATAAATTATGAATTGAATCATGAATCATGAATTGAATCATGAATCATGAATCATGAAATGAATCATGAATCATGAATTGAATCATTAATCATGAATCGAATCATGAATCATGAATCGAATCATGAATCATGAATTGAATCATGAATCATGAATTGAATCATGAATCATGAATCATGAATCATGAATTGAATCATGAATCATGAATTGAATCATGAATCATGAATCGAATCATGAATCATGAATCGAATCATGAATCATGAATTGAATCATGAATCATGAATTGAATCATGAATCATGAATCATGAATCATGAATTGAATCATGAATCATGAATTGAATCATTAATCATGAATCGAATCATGAATCATGAATCGAATCATGAATCATGAATTGAATCATGAATCATGAATCGAATCATGAATTGTATCATGAATCATGAATCGAATCATAAATCATGAATTGAATCATGAATCATGAATCATGAATTCAATCATGAATTGAATCATGAATCATAAATCATGAAATGAATCATGAAATAAATCATAAAATGAATCATGAATCATGAATTGAATCATAAATAAATAATCATGAATTGAATCATGAATCATGAATTGAATCATGAATTGAATCATGAATTGAATCATGAATCATGAAATAAATTATGAATTGAATCATGAATCATGAATTGAATCATGAATCATGAATCATGAAATGAATCATGAATCATGAATTGAATCATTAATCATGAATCGAATCATGAATCATTAAACGAATCATGAATCATGAATTAAATCATGGATTGAATCATGAATCATGAAATGAATCATGAATTTAATCATGAAATGAATTATGAATCATTAATTGAATCATGAATCATGAATCCTGAATCTTAATTTAAATCATAAATCATGAATCATGAATTGAATCATGAATCATGAACTGAATCATAAATTGAATCATGAATCATGAATCGAATCATGAATCATGAATTGAATCATGAATCATGAATTGAATCATGAATCATGAATTGAATCATTAAATGAATCATGAATTGAATCATGAATCATGAATCATGATTTAAATCATGAATCATGAATCATGAATTGAATCATGAATCATGAATTGAATCATGAATTGAATCATGAATCATGAAATGAATCATAATTCATTAATCATGAATTGAATCATGAATCATGAACTAAATAATGAATTGAATCATAAATCATGAATCATGAAACGAATCATGAATCATGAATCAAATCATGAATCAAGAATCATGAATCATGAATCATGAATTATGAATCGAATCATGAATCATGAATCATGAATGGAATCATGAATCATGAATCGAATCATGAATTGAATCATGAATTGAATAATGAATCATGAAATGAATCATGAATCATGAATTGAATCATGAATCATGAATAGAATCATGAATCATGAATCGAATCATGAATCATGAATTGAATCATGAATCATAAATCATGAATCATGAATTGTATCATGAATTGAATCATGAATCATGAATCATGAATCATGAATTGAATCATGAATCATGATTTGAATCATGAATCATGAATTGAATCATGAATAATGAATCGAATCATGAATCAGGAATTGAATCATGAATCATGAATCATGAAATGAATCATGAATTATGAATTGAATCATGAATCGAATCATGAATCATGAATCGAATCATGATTCATGCATTGAATCATGAATCATGATTTGAATCATGAAATGAATCATGAATCGAATCATAAATCATGAATTGAATTATGAATCATGAATCATGAATTGAATCATGAATCATGAATTCAATCATGAATTGAATCATGAATCATAAATCATGAAATGAATCATGAAATAAATCATGAAATGAATCATGAATCCTGAATTGAATCATAAATCATTAATCATGAATTGAATCATGAATCATGAACTAAATCATGAATCGAATCATGAATCATGAATCATGAATCATTAATCGAATCATGAATCATGAATTGAATCATGAATCGCATCATGATTCATGCATTGAATCATGAATCATGAATTGAATCATGAAATGAATCATGAATTGAATCATGAATTATGAATCGAATCATAAATCATGAATTGAATCATGAATCATGAATCATGAATTCAATCATGAATTGAATCATGAATCATAAATCATGAAATGAATCATGAAATAAATCATAAAATGAATCATGAATCATGAATTGAATCATAAATAAATAATCATGAATTGAATCATGAATCATGAATTGAATCATGAATTGAATCATGAATTGAATCATGAATCATCAAATAAATTATGAATTGAATCATGAATCATGAATTGAATCATGAATCATGAATCATGAAATGAATCATGAATCATGAATTGAATCATTAATCATGAATCGAATCATGAATCATGAATCGAATCATGAATCATGAATTAAATCATGAATCATGAATTGAATCATGAATCATGAATCATGAATTGAATCATGAATCATGAATTGAATCATGAATCATGAATCGAATCATGAATCTTCAATCGAATCATGAATCATTAATCGAATCATGAATCATGAATTGAATCATGGATTGAATCATAAATCATGAAATGAATCATGAATTTAATCATGAAATGAATTATGAATCATTAAATGAATCATGAATCATGAATCCTGAATCTTAATTTAAATCATAAATCATGAATCATGAATTGAATCATGAATCATGAACTGAATCATAAATTGAATCATGAATCATGAATCATGAAATGAATCATGAATCATGAATCGAATCATGAATCATGAATTGAATCATGAATCATGAATTGAATCATGAATCATGAATTGAATCATTAAATGAATCATGAATTGAATCATGAATCATGAATCATGAATCATGAATCATGATTTAAATCATGAATCATGAATCATGAATTGAATCATGAATCATGAATTGAATCATGAATTGAATCAGGAATCATGAAATGAATCATGAATTAAATCATGAAATGAATCATGAATCATGAATTGAATCATAATTCATTAATCATGAATTGAATCATGAATCATGAACTAAATAATGAATTGAATCATGAATCATGAATCATGAAACGAATCATGAATCATGAATCAAATCATGAATCAAGAATCATGAATCATGAATCATGAATTATGAATCGAATCATGAATCATGAATCATGAATGGAATCATGAATCATGAATCGAATCATGAATTGAATCATGAATTGAATAATGAATCATGAAATGAATCATGAATCATGAATTGAATCATGAATCATGAATAGAATCATGAATCATGAATCGAATCATGAATCATGAATTGAATCATGAATCATAAATCATGAATCATGAATTGTATCATGAATTGAATCATGAATCATGAATCATGAATCATGAATTGAATCATGAATCATGATTTGAATCATGAAATGAATCATGAATCGAATCATAAATCATGAATTGAATTATGAATCATGAATCATGAATTGAATCATGAATCATAAATCATGAAAAGAATCATGAAATAAATCATGAAATGAATCATGAATCCTGAATTGAATCATAAATCATTAATCATGAATTGAATCATGAATCATGAACTAAATCATGAATCGAATCATGAATCATGAATCATGAATCATTAATCGAATCATGAATCATGAATTGAATCATGAATCGCATCATGATTCATGCATTGAATCATGAATCATGAATTGAATCATGAAATGAATCATGAATTGAATCATGAATTATGAATCGAATCATAAATCATGAATTGAATCATGAATCATGAATCATGAATTCAATCATGAATTGAATCATGAATCATAAATCATGAAATGAATCATGAAATAAATCATAAAATGAATCATGAATCATGAATTGAATCATAAATAAATAATCATGAATTGAATCATGAATCATGAATTGAATCATGAATTGAATCATGAATTGAATCATGAATCATCAAATAAATTATGAATTGAATCATGAATCATGAATTGAATCATGAATCATGAATCATGAAATGAATCATGAATCATGAATTGAATCATTAATCATGAATCGAATCATGAATCATGAATCGAATCATGAATCATGAATTAAATCATGAATCATGAATTGAATCATGGATTGAATCATAAATCATGAAATGAATCATGAATTTAATCATGAAATGAATTATGAATCAATAAATGAATCATGAATCATGAATCCTGAATCTTAATTTAAATCATAAATCATGAATCATGAATTGAATCATGAATCATGAACTGAATCATAAATTGAATCATGAATCATGAATCATGAATCGAATCATGAATCATGAATTGAATCATGAATCATGAATTGAATCATGAATCATGAATTGAATCATTAAATGAATCATGAATTGAATCATGAATCATGAATCATGAATCATGAATCATGATTTAAATCATGAATCATGAATCATGAATTGAATCATGAATCATGAATTGAATCATGAATTGAATCAGGAATCATGAAATGAATCATGAATTAAATCATGAATTGAATCATGAATCATGAACTAAATAATGAATTGAATCATGAATCATGAATCATGAAACGAATCATGAATCATGAATCAAATCATGAAATGAATCATGAATTGAATAATGAATCATAAAATGAATCATGAATCATGAATTGAATCATGAATCATGAATAGAATCATTAATCATGAATCGAATCATGAATCATGAATTGAATCATGAATCATAAATCATGAATCATGAATTGTATCATGAATTGAATCATGAATCATGAATCATGAATCATGAATTGAATCATGAATCATGATTTGAATCATGAATCATGAATTGAATCATGAATAATGAATCGAATCATGAATCAGGAATTTAATCATGAATCATGAATCATGAAATGAATCATGAATTATGAATTGAATCATGAATTGAATCATGAATCATGAATCGAATCATGATTCATGCATTGAATCATGAATCATGATTTGAATCATGAAATGAATCATGAATCGAATCATAAATCATGAATTGAATTATGAATCATGAATCATGAATTGAATCATGAATCATGAATTGAATCATGAATTGAATCACGAATCATAAATCATGAAATGAATCATGAAATAAATCATGAAATGAATCATGAATCCTGAATTGAATCATAAATCATTAATCATGAATTGAATCATGAATCATGAACTAAATCATGAATCGAATCATGAATCATGAATCATGAATTGAAATATGAATCATGAACTGAATCATGAATTGAATCCTGAATCATGAATCATGAAATGAATCATGAATTATGAATTGAATCATGAATCGAATCATGAATCATGAATCGAATTATGATTCATGCATTGAATCATGAATCATGAATTGAATCATGAAATGAATCATGAATTGAATCATGAATCATGAATCGAATCATAAATCATGAATTGAATCATGAATCACGAATCATGAATTCAATCATGAATTGAATCATGAATCATAAATCATGAAATGAATCATGAAATAAATCATAAAATGAATCATGAATCATGAATTGAATCATAAATCAATAATCATGAATTGAATCATGAATCATGAATCATGAAATGAATCATGAATCATGAATCGAATCATGAATCATGAATTGAATCATGAATCATGAATTGAATCATGAATCATGAATTGAATCATTAAATGAATCATGAATTGAATCATGAATCATGAATCATGAATCATGAATCATGATTTAAATCATGAATCATGAATCATGAATTGAATCATGAATCATGAATTGAATCATGAATTGAATCAGGAATCATGAAATGAAACATGAATTAAATCATGAAATGAATCATGAATCATGAATTGAATCATAATTCATTAATCATGAATTGAATCATGAATCATGAACTAAATAATGAATTGAATCATGAATCATGAATCATGAAACGAATCATGAATCATGAATCATGAATCAAATCATGAATCAAGAATCATGAATCATGAATCATGAATTATGAATCGAATCATGAATCATGAATCATGAATGGAATCATGAATCATGAATCGAATCATGAATTGAATCATGAATTGAATAATGAATCATGAAATGAATCATGAATCATGAATTGAATCATGAATCATGAATAGAATCATGAATCATGAATCGAATCATGAATCATGAATTGAATCATGAATCATAAATCATGAATCATGAATTGTATCATGAATTGAATCATGAATCATGAATCATGAATCATGAATTGAATCATGAATCATGATTTGAATCATGAAATGAATCATGAATCGAATCATAAATCATGAATTGAATTATGAATCATGAATCATGAATTGAATCATGAATCATAAATCATGAAATGAATCATGAAATAAATCATGAAATGAATCATGAATCCTGAATTGAATCATAAATCATTAATCATGAATTGAATCATGAATCATGAACTAAATCATGAATCGAATCATGAATCATGAATCATGAATCATTAATCGAATCATGAATCATGAATTGAATCATGAATCGCATCATGATTCATGCATTGAATCATGAATCATGAATTGAATCATGAAATGAATCATGAATTGAATCATGAATTATGAATCGAATCATAAATCATGAATTGAATCATGAATCATGAATCATGAATTCAATCATGAATTGAATCATGAATCATAAATCATGAAATGAATCATGAAATAAATCATAAAATGAATCATGAATCATGAATTGAATCATAAATAAATAATCATGAATTGAATCATGAATCATGAATTGAATCATGAATTGAATCATGAATTGAATCATGAATCATCAAATAAATTATGAATTGAATCATGAATCATGAATTGAATCATGAATCATGAATCATGAAATGAATCATGAATCATGAATTGAATCATTAATCATGAATCGAATCATGAATCATGAATCGAATCATGAATCATGAATTAAATCATGAATCATGAATTGAATCATGGATTGAATCATAAATCATGAAATGAATCATGAATTTAATCATGAAATGAATTATGAATCATTAAATGAATCATGAATCATGAATCCTGAATCTTAATTTAAATCATAAATCATGAATCATGAATTGAATCATGAATCATGAACTGAATCATAAATTGAATCATGAATCATGAATCATGAATCGAATCATGAATCATGAATTGAATCATGAATCATGAATTGAATCATGAATCATGAATTGAATCATTAAATGAATCATGAATTGAATCATGAATCATGAATCATGAATCATGAATCATGATTTAAATCATGAATCATGAATCATGAATTGAATCATGAATCATGAATTGAATCATGAATTGAATCAGGAATCATGAAATGAATCATGAATTAAATCATGAAATGAATCATGAATCATGAATTGAATCATAATTCATTAATCATGAATTGAATCATGAATCATGAACTAAATAATGAATTGAATCATGAATCATGAATCATGAAACGAATCATGAATCATGAATCAAATCATGAAATGAATCATGAATTGAATAATGAATCATGAAATGAATCATGAATCATGAATTGAATCATGAATCATGAATAGAATCATTAATCATGAATCGAATCATGAATCATGAATTGAATCATGAATCATAAATCATGAATCATGAATTGAATCATGAATTGAATCATGAATCATGAATCATGAATCATGAATTGAATCATGAATCATGATTTGAATCATGAATCATGAATTGAATCATGAATAATGAATCGAATCATGAATCAGGAATTTAATCATGAATCATGAATCATGAAATGAATCATGAATTATGAATTGAATCATGAATTGAATCATGAATCATGAATCGAATCATGATTCATGCATTGAATCATGAATCATGATTTGAATCATGAAATGAATCATGAATCGAATCATAAATCATGAATTGAATTATGAATCATGAATCATGAATTGAATCATGAATCATGAATTGAATCATGAATTGAATCACGAATCATAAATCATGAAATGAATCATGAAATAAATCATGAAATGAATCATGAAACCTGAATTGAATCATAAATCATTAATCATGAATTGAATCATGAATCATGAACTAAATCATGAATCGAATCATGAATCATGAATCATGAATTGAATCATGAATCATGAACTGAATCATGAATTGAATCCTGAATCATGAATCATGAAATGAATCATGAATTATGAATTGAATCATGAATCGAATCATGAATCATGAATCGAATTATGATTCATGCATTGAATCATGAATCATGAATTGAATCATGAAATGAATCATGAATTGAATCATGAATCATGAATCGAATCATAAATCATGAATTGAATCATGAATCACGAATCATGAATTCAATCATGAATTGAATCATGAATCATAAATCATGAAATGAATCATGAAATAAATCATAAAATGAATCATGAATCATGAATTGAATCATAAATCAATAATCATGAATTGAATCATGAATCATGAACTAAATCATGAATTGAATAATAAATTATGAATCATGAAACGAATCATAAATCATGAATCAAATCATGAATCAAAAATCATGAATCATGAATCAAATCATGAATCATGAATCATGAATTGAATCATGAATCATGATTCATGAATCATGAATTGAATCAAGAATCATGAATCGAATCATGAATCGAATCATGAATCATGAATTGAATCATGAATTGAATCATGAATCATGAATTGAATCATATATCATTAATCATGACTTGAATCATGGATCATGAACTAAATCATGAATCATAAATTGAATCATATATCATTAATCATGAATTGAATCATGAATCATGAATTATGAATCATGAATCATGAATCATGAATCGAATCATGAATCATGAATTGAATCATGAATCATGAACTGAATCATGAATTGAATCCTGAATCATGAAATGAATCATGAATTATGAATTGAATCATGAATCGAATCATGAATCATGAATCTAATCATGATTCATGCATTGAATCATGAATCATGATTTGAATTATGAAATGAATCATGAATCGAATCATAAATCATGAATTGAATTATGAATCATGAATCATGAATTGAATCATGAATCCTGAATTCAATCATGAATTGAATCATGCATCATAAATCATGAAATGAATCATGAAATAAATCATGAAATGAATCATGAATCATGAATTGAATCATAAATCATTAATCATGAATTGAATCATGAATCATGAACTAAATCATGAATCGAATCATGAATCATGAATCATGAATTGAATCATGAATCATGAACTGAATCATGAATTGAATCCTGAATCATGAATCATGAAATGAATCATGAATTATGAATTGAATCATGAATCGAATCATGAATCATGAATCGAATCATGATTCATGCATTGAATCATGAATTGAATCATGAAATGAATCATGAATTGAATCATGAATCATGAATCAAATCATAAATCATGAATTGAATCATGAATCATGAAATGAATCATGAAATAAATCATAAAATGAATCATGAATCATGAATTGAATCATAAATCAATAATCATGAATTGAATCATGAATCATGAACTAAATCATGAATTGAATAATAAATTATGAATCATGAAACGAATCTTAAATCATGAATCATGAATTGAATCATGAATCATGAACTGAATCATGAATTGAATCCTGAATCATGAATCATGAAATGAATCATGAATTATGAATTGAATCATGAATCGAATCATGAATCATGAATCGAATCATGATTCATGCATTGAATCATGAATCATGATTTGAATCATGAAATGAATCATGAATCGAATCATAAATCATGAATTGAATTATGAATCATGAATCATGAATTGAATCATGAATCATGAATTCAATCATGAATTCAATCATGAATCATAAATCATGAAATGAATCATGAAATAAATCATGAAATGAATCATAAATCATTAATCATGAATTGAATCATGAATCATGAACTAAATCATGAATCGAATCATGAATCATGAATCATGAATTGAATCATAAATCATGAACTGAATCATGAATTGAATCATGAATCATGAACTGAATCATGAATTGAATCCTGAATCATGAATCATGAAATGAATCATGAATTATGAATTGAATCATGAATCGAATCATGAATCATGAATCGAATCATGATTCATGCATTGAATCATGAATCATGAAATGAATCATGAAATAAATCATGAATTGAATCATAAATCATTAATCATGAATTGAATCATGAATCATGAACTAAATCATGAATCGAATCATGAATCATGAATTGAATCATGAATCATGAACTGAATCATGAATTGAATCCTGAATCATGAATCATGAAATGAATCATGAATTATGAATTGAATCATGAATCGAATCATGAATCATGAATCGAATCATGATTCATGCATTGAATCATGAATCATGAATTGAATCATGAATCGAATCATGAATTGTATCATGAATCATGAATCGAATCATAAATCATGAATTGAATCATGAATCATGAATCATGAATTCAATCATGAATTGAATCATGAATCATAAATCATGAAATGAATCATGAAATAAATCATAAAATGAATCATGAATCATGAATTGAATCATAAATAAATAATCATGAATTGAATCATGAATCATGAATTGAATCATGAATTGAATCATGAATTGAATCATGAATCATGAAATAAATTATGAATTGAATCATGAATCATGAATTGAATCATGAATCATGAATCATGAAATGAATCATGAATCATGAATTGAATCATTAATCATGAATCGAATCATGAATCATGAATCGAATCATGAATCATGAATTGAATCATGAATCATGAATCATGAATTGAATCATGAATCATGAATTGAATCATGAATTGAATCATGAATCATGAAATAAATTATGAATTGAATCATGAATCATGAATTGAATCATGAATCATGAATCATGAAATGAATCATGAATCATGAATTGAATCATTAATCATGAATCGAATCATGAATCATGAATCGAATCATGAATCATGAATTGAATCATGAATCATGAATCATGAATCATGAATTGAATCATGAATCATGAATTGAATCATGAATCATGAATCGAATCATGAATCTTCAATCGAATCATGAATCATTAATCGAATCATGAATCATGAATTAAATCATGGATTGAATCATGAATCATGAAATGAATCATGAATTTAATCATGAAATGAATTATGAATCATTAATTGAATCATGAATCATGAATCCTGAATCTTAATTTAAATCATAAATCATGAATCATGAATTGAATCATGAATCATGAACTGAATCATAAATTGAATCATGAATCATGAATCATGAATCGAATCATGAATCATGAATTGAATCATGAATCATGAATTGAATCATGAATCATGAATTGAATCATTAAATGAATCATGAATTGAATCATGAATCATGAATCATGAATCATGAATTGAATCATGAATCATGAATTGAATCATGAATTGAATCATGAATCATGAAATGAATCATAATTCATTAATCATGAATTGAATCATGAATCATGAACTAAATAATGAATTGAATCATGAATCATGAATCATGAAATGAATCATGAATCATGAATCAAATCATGAATCAAGAATCATGAATCATGAATCATGAATTATGAATCGAATCATGAATCATGAATGGAATCATGAATTGAATCATGAATTGAATAATGAATCATGAAATGAATCATGAATCATGAATTGAATCATGAATCATGAATAGAATCATGAATCATGAATCGAATCATGAATCATGAATTGAATCATGAATCATAAATCATGAATCATGAATTGTATCATGAATTGAATCATGAATCATGAATCATGAATTGAATCATGAATCATGATTTGAATCATGAATCATGAATTGAATCATGAATAATGAATCGAATCATGAATCAGGAATTGAATCATGAATCATGAATCATGAAATGAATCATGAATTATGAATTGAATCATGAATCGAATCATGAATCATGAATCGAATCATGATTCATGCATTGAATCATGAATCATGATTTGAATCATAAAATGAATCATGAATCGAATCATAAATCATGAATTGAATTATGAATCATGAATCATGAATTGAATCATGAATCATGAATTCAATCATGAATTGAATCATGAATCATAAATCATGAAATGAATCATGAAATAAATCATGAAATGAATCATGAATCCTGAATTGAATCATAAATCATTAATCATGAATTGAATCATGAATCATGAACTAAATCATGAATCGAATCATGAATCATGAATCATGAATCATTAATCGAATCATGAATCATGAATTGAATCATGAATCGCATCATGATTCATGCATTGAATCATGAATCATGAATTGAATCATGAAATGAATCATGAATTGAATCATGAATTATGAATCGAATCATAAATCATGAATTGAATCATGAATCATGAATCATGAATTCAATCATGAATTGAATCATGAATCATAAATCATGAAATGAATCATGAAATAAATCATAAAATGAATCATGAATCATGAATTGAATCATAAATAAAAAATCATGAATTGAATCATGAATCATGAATTGAATCATGAATTGAATCATGAATTGAATCATGAATCATCAAATAAATTATGAATTGAATCATGAATCATGAATTGAATCATGAATCATGAATCATGAAATGAATCATGAATCATGAATTGAATCATTAATCATGAATCGAATCATGAATCATGAATCGAATCATGAATCATGAATTAAATCATGAATCATGAATTGAATCATGAATCATGAATCATGAATCATGAATTGAATCATGAATCATGAATTGAATCATGAATCATGAATCGAATCATGAATCTTCAATCGAATCATGAATCATTAATCGAATCATGACTCATGAATTGAATCATGGATTGAATCATAAATCATGAAATGAATCATGAATTTAATCATGAAATGAATTATGAATCATTAAATAAATCATGAATCATGAATCCTGAATCTTAATTTAAATCATAAATCATGAATCATGAATTGAATCATGAATCATGAACTGAATCATAAATTGAATCATGAATCATGAATCATGAAATGAATCATGAATCGAATCATGAATCATGAATTGAATCATGAATCATGAATTGAATCATGAATCATGAATTGAATCATGAATCATGAATTGAATCATTAAATGAATCATGAATTGAATCATGAATCATGAATCATGAATCATGAATCATGATTTAAATCATGAATCATGAATCATGAATTGAATCATGAATCATGAATTGAATCATGAATTGAATCATGAATTGAATCATGAATCATGAAATGAATCATGAATTAAATCATGAAATGAATCATGAATCATGAATTGAATCATAATTCATTAATCATGAATTGAATCATGAATCATGAACTAAATAATGAATTGAATCATGAATCATGAATCATGAAACGAATCATGAATCATGAATCAAATCATGAATCAAGAATCATGAATCATGAATCATGAATTATGAATCGAATCATGAATCATAAATCATGAATGGAATCATGAATCATGAATCGAATCATGAATTGAATCATGAATTGAATAATGAATCATGAAATGAATCATGAATCATGAATTGAATCATGAATCATGAATAGAATCATTAATCATGAATCGAATCATGAATCATGAATTGAATCATGAATCATAAATCATGAATCATGAATTGTATCATGAATTGAATCATGAATCATGAATCATGAATCATGAATTGAATCATGAATCATGATTTGAATCATGAATCATGAATTGAATCATGAATAATGAATCGAATCATGAATCAGGAATTTAATCATGAATCATGAATCATGAAATGAATCATGAATTATGAATTGAATCATGAATCGAATCATGAATCATGAATCGAATCATGATTCATGCATTGAATCATGAATCATGATTTGAATCATGAAATGAATCATGAATCGAATCATAAATCATGAATTGAATTATGAATCATGAATCATGAATTGAATCATGAATCATGAATTGAATCATGAATTGAATCATGAATCATAAATCATGAAATGAATCATGAAATAAATCATGAAATGAATCATGAATCCTGAATTGAATCATAAATCAATAATCATGAATTGAATCATGAATCATGAACTAAATCATGAATTGAATAATAAATTATGAATCATGAAACGAATCATAAATCATGAATCAAATCATGAATCAAAAATCATGAATCATGAATCAAATCATGAATCATGAATCATGAATTGAATCATGAATCATGATTCATGAATCATGAATTGAATCAAGAATCATGAATCATGAAATGAATCATGAATTATGAATTGAATCATAAATCGAATCATGAATCATGAATCGAATTATGATTCATGCATTGAATCATGAATCATGAATTGAATCATGAAATGAATCATGAATTGAATCATGAATCATGAATCGAGTCATAAATCATGAATTGAATCATGAATCACGAATCATGAATTCAATCATGAATTGAATCATGAATCATAAATCATGAAATGAATCATGAAATAAATCATAAAATGAATCATGAATCATGAATTGAATCATAAATCAATAATCATGAATTGAATCATGAATCATGAACTAAATCATGAATTGAATAATAAATTATGAATCATGAAACGAATCATAAATCATGAATCAAATCATGAATCAAAAATCATGAATCATGAATCAAATCATGAATCATGAATCATGAATTGAATCATGAATCATGATTCATGAATCATGAATTGAATCAAGAATCATGAATCGAATCATGAATCGAATCATGAATCATGAATTGAATCATGAATTGAATCATGAATCATGAATTGAATCATATATCATTAATCATGACTTGAATCATGGATCATGAACTAAATCATGAATCATAAATTGAATCATATATCATTAATCATGAATTGAATCATGAATCATGAACTAAATCATGAATCGAATCATGAATCATGAATCATGAATTGAATCATGAATCATGAACTGAATCATGAATTGAATCCTGAATCATGAATCATGAAATGAATCATGAATTATTAATTGAATCATGAATCGAATCATGAATCATGAATCGAATCATGATTCATGTATTGAATCATGAATCATGAATTGAATCAGGAAATGAATCATGAATTGAATCATGAATCATGAATCGAATCATAAATCATGAATTGAATCATGAATCATGAATCATGAATTGAATCATGAATCATGAATTGAATCATGAATTGAATCATGAATCATAAATCATGAAATGAATCATGAAATAAATCATAAAATGAATCATGATTCATAATTTAAATCATAAATCATTAATCATGAAATGAATCATGAATCATGAACTAAATCATGAATTGAATCATAAATCATGAATCATGAAACGAATCATAAATCATGAATCAAATCATGAATCAAGAATCAAGAATCATGAATCAAATCATGAATCATGAATCATGAATTGAATCATGAATCATGAATCGAATCATGAATCGAATCATGAATCATGAATTGAATCATGAATTGAATCATGAATCATGAATCGAATCATGAATTGAATCATGAATCATGAATTGAATCATATATCATTAATCATGACTTGAATCATGGATCATGAACTAAATCATGAATCATGAATTGAATCATATATCATTAATCATGAATTGAATCATGAATTGAATCATGAATTGAATCATGAATCATGAAATGAATCATGAATTAAATCATGAAATGAATCATGAATCATGAATTGAATCATAATTCATTAATCATGAATTGAATCATGAATCATGAACTAAATAATGAATTGAATCATGAATCATGAATCATGAAACGAATCATGAATCATGAATCAAATCATGAATCAAGAATCATGAATCATGAATCATGAATTATGAATCGAATCATGAATCATGAATCATGAATGGAATCATGAATCATGAATCGAATCATGAATTGAATCATGAATTGAATAATGAATCATGAAATGAATCATGAATCATGAATTGAATCATGAATCATGAATAGAATCATTAATCATGAATCGAATCATGAATCATGAATTGAATCATGAATCATAAATCATGAATCATGAATTGTATCATGAATTGAATCATGAATCATGAATCATGAATCATGAATTGAATCATGAATCATGATTTGAATCATGAATCATGAATTGAATCATGAATAATGAATCGAATCATGAATCAGGAATTTAATCATGAATCATGAATCATGAAATGAATCATGAATTATGAATTGAATCATGAATCGAATCATGAATCATGAATCGAATCATGATTCATGCATTGAATCATGAATCATGATTTGAATCATGAAATGAATCATGAATTGAATCATAAATCATGAATTGAATTATGAATCATGAATCATGAATTGAATCATGAATCATGAATTGAATCATGAATTGAATCATGAATCATAAATCATGAAATGAATCATGAAATAAATCATGAAATGAATCATGAATCCTGAATTGAATCATAAATCATTAATCATGAATTGAATCATGAATCATGAACTAAATCATGAATCGAATCATGAATCATGAATCATGAATTGAATCATGAATCATGAACTGAATCATGAATTGAATCCTGAATCATGAATCATGAAATGAATCATGAATTATGAATTGAATCATGAATCGAATCATGAATCATGAATCGAATTATGATTCATGCATTGAATCATGAATCATGAATTGAATCATGAAATGAATCATGAATTGAATCATGAATCATGAATCGAATCATAAATCATGAATTGAATCATGAATCACGAATCATGAATTCAATCATGAATTGAATCATGAATCATAAATCATGAAATGAATCATGAAATAAATCATAAAATGAATCATGAATCATGAATTGAATCATAAATCAATAATCATGAATTGAATCATGAATCATGAACTAAATCATGAATTGAATAATAAATTATGAATCATGAAACGAATCATAAATCATGAATCAAATCATGAATCAAAAATCATGAATCATGAATCAAATCATGAATCATGAATCATGAATTGAATCATGAATCATGATTCATGAATCATGAATTGAATCAAGAATCATGAATCGAATCATGAATCGAATCATGAATCATGAATTGAATCATGAATTGAATCATGAATCATGAATTGAATCATATATCATTAATCATGACTTGAATCATGGATCATGAACTAAATCATGAATCATAAATTGAATCATATATCATTAATCATGAATTGAATCATGAATCATGAACTAAATCATGAATCGAATCATGAATCATGAATCATGAATTGAATCATGAATCATGAACTGAATCATGAATTGAATCCTGAATCATGAATCATGAAATGAATCATGAATTATTAATTGAATCATGAATCGAATCATGAATCATGAATCGAATCATGATTCATGTATTGAATCATGAATCATGAATTGAATCAGGAAATGAATCATGAATTGAATCATGAATCATGAATCGAATCATAAATCATGAATTGAATCATGAATCATGAATCATGAATTGAATCATGAATCATGAATTGAATCATGAATTGAATCATGAATCATAAATCATGAAATGAATCATGAAATAAATCATAAAATGAATCATGATTCATAATTTAAATCATAAATCATTAATCATGAAATGAATCATGAATCATGAACTAAATCATGAATTGAATCATAAATCATGAATCATGAAACGAATCATAAATCATGAATCAAATCATGAATCAAGAATCAAGAATCATGAATCAAATCATGAATCATGAATCATGAATTGAATCATGAATCATGAATCGAATCATGAATCGAATCATGAATCATGAATTGAATCATGAATTGAATCATGAATCATGAATCGAATCATGAATTGAATCATGAATCATGAATTGAATCATATATCATTAATCATGACTTGAATCATGGATCATGAACTAAATCATGAATCATGAATTGAATCATATATCATTAATCATGAATTGAATCATGAATCATGAACTAAATCATGAATCGAATCATGAATCATGAATCATGAATTGAATCATGAATCATGAACTGAATCATGAATTGAATCCTGAATCATGAATCATGAAATGAATCATGAATTATTAATTGAATCATGAATCGAATCATGAATCATGAATCAAATCATGATTCATGTATTGAATCATGAATCATGAATTGAATCATGAAATGAATCATGAATTGAATCATGAATCATGAATCGAATCATAAATCATGAATTGAATCATGAATCATGAATCATGAATTGAATCATGAATCATGAATTGAATCATGAATTGAATCATGAATCATAAATCATGAAATGAATCATGAAATAAATCATAAAATGAATCATGAATCATAATTTGAATCATAAATCATTAATCATGAAATGAATCATGAATCATGAACTAAATCATGAATTGAATCATAAATCATGAATCATGAAACGAATCATAAATCATGAATCAAATCATGAATCAAGAATCATGAATCATGAATCAAATCATGAATCATGAATCATGAATTGAATCATGAATCATGAATCATGAATTGAATCAAGAATCATGAATCGAATCATGAATCGAATCATGAATTATGAATTGAATCATGAATTGAATCATGAATCATGAATCGAATCATGAATCATGAATCATGAAATGAATCATGAATCATGAATTGAATAATGAATCATGAATCGAATCATGAATCATGAATCGAATCATGAATCATGAATTGAATCATGAATCATGAATTGAATCATGAATCATGAATCATGAATTGAATCATGAATCATGAATTGAATCATGAATCATGAATCATGAATTAAATCATGAATCATAAATCGACTAATGAATCATGAATTAAATCATGAATCTTCAATCGAATCATGAATCATGAATTAAATCATGAATCTTTAATCGAATCATGAATCATGAATCGAATCATGAATCTTGAATTGAATCATGGATTGAATCATGAATCATGATATGAATCATGAATTTAATCATGAAATGAATTATGAATCATTAATTGAATCATGAATCATGAATCCTGAATCTTAATTTAAATCATAAATCATGAATCATGAATTGAATCATGAATCATGAACTGAATCATAAATTGAATCATGAATCATGAATCATGAAATGAATCATGAATCATGAATCGAATCATGAATCATGAATCGAATCATGAATCATGAATTGAATCATGAATCATGAATTGAATCATTAAATGAATCATGAATTGAATCATGAATCATGAATCATGAATCATGAATCATGATTTAAATCATGAATCATGAATCATGAATTGAATCATGAATCATGAATTGAATCATTAAATGAATCATGAAATGAATCATGAATCATGAATCATGAATCATGAATCATGATTTAAATCATGAATCATGAATCATGAATTGAATAATGAATTGAATCATGAATCATGAAATGAATCATGAATTAAATCATGAATCATGAATCATGAATTGAATAATGAATTGAATCATGAATCATGAAATGAATCATGAATTAAATCATGAAATGAATCATGAATCATGAATTGAATCATAATTCATTAATCATGAATTGAATCATAAATCATGAACTAAATAATGAATTGAATCATGAATCATGAATCATGAAACGAATCATGAATCATGAATCAAATCATGAATCAAGAATCATGAATCATGAATCATGAATTATGAATCGAATCATGAATCATGAATCATGAATGGAATCATGAATCATGAATCGAATCATGAATTGAATCATGAATTGAATAATGAATCATGAAATGAATCATGAATCATGAATTGAATCATGAATCATGAATAGAATCATGAATCATGAATCGAATCATGAATCATGAATTGAATCATGAATCATAAATCATGAATCATGAATTGTATCATGAATTGAATCATGAATCATGAATCATGAATCATGAATTGAATCATGAATCATGAATTGAATCATGAATCATGAATCATGAATTAAATCAGGAATCATAAATCGACTAATGAATCATGAATTAAATCATGAATCTTCAATCGAATCATGAATCATGAATTAAATCATGAATCTTCAATCGAATCATGAATCATGAATCGAATCATGAATCCTGAATTGAATCATGGATTGAATCATGAATTTAATCATGAAATGAATTATGAATCATTAATTGAATCATGAATCATGAATCCTGAATCTTAATTTAAATCATAAATCATGAATCATGAATTGAATCATGAATCATGAACTGAATCATAAATTGAATCATGAATCATGAATCATGAAATGAATCATGAATCATGAATCGAATCATGAATCATGAATCGAATCATGAATCATGAATTGAATCATGAATCATGAATTGAATCATTAAATGAATCATGAATTGAATCATGAATCATGAATCATGAATCATGAATCATGATTTAAATCATGAATCATGAATCATGAATTGAATCATGAATCATGAATTGAATCATTAAATGAATCATGAAATAAATCATGAATCATGAATCATGAATCATGAATCATGATTTAAATCATGAATCATGAATCATGAATTGAATTATGAATCATGAATTGAATCATGAATTGAATCATGAATCATGAAATGAATCATGAATTAAATCATGAAATGAATCATGAATCATGAATTGAATCATAATTCATTAATCATGAATTGAATCATGAATCATGAACTAAATAATGAATTGAATCATGAATCATGAATCATGAAACGAATCATGAATCAAATCATGAATCAAGAATCATGAATTATGAATCATGAATTATGAATCGAATCATGAATCATGAATCATGAATGGAATCATGAATCATGAATCGAATCATGAATTGAATCATGAATTGAATAATGAATCATGAAATGAATCATGAATCATGAATTTAATCATGAATCATGAATAGAATCATGAATCATGAATCGAATCATGAATCAAGAATTGAATCATGAATCATAAATCGTGAATCATGAATTGTATCATGAATTGAATCATGAATCATGAATCATGAATCATGAATTGAATCAATAATCATGATTTGAATCAAGAATCATGAATTGAATCATGAATCATGAATCGAATCATGAATCAGGAATTGAATCATGAATTATGAATCATGAATCATGAATCATGAATCGAATCATGAATCATGAATCATGAATTGAATCATGAATCATGAATCATGATTTGAATCATGAAATGAATCATGAATCGAATCATAAATCATGAATTGAATTATGAATCATGAATCATGAATTGAATCATGAATCATGAATTCAATCATGAATTGAATCATGAATCATAAATCATGAAATGAATCATGAAATAAATCATGAAATGAATCATGAATCATGAATTGAATCATAAATCATTAATCATGAATTGAATCTTGAATCATGAACTAAATCATGAATCGAATCATGAATCATGAATCATGAATTGAATTATGAATCATGAACTGAATCATGAATTGAATCCTGAATCATGAATCATGAAATGAATCATGAATTATGAATTAAATCATGAATCGAATCATGAATCATGAATCGAATCATGATTCATGCATTGAATCATGAATCATGAATTGAATCATGAAATGAATCATGAATTGAATCATGAATCATGAATCGAATCATAAATCATGAATTGAATCATGAATCATGAATCATGAATTCAATCATGAATTGTATCATGAATCATAAATCATGAAATGAATCATGAAATAAATCATAAAATGAATCATGAATCATGAATTGAATCATAAATCAATAATCATGAATTGAATCATGAATCATGAACTAAATCATGAATTGAATAATAAATTATGAATCATGAAACGAATCATAAATCATGAATCAAATCATGAATCAAGAATCATGAATCATGAATCAAATCATGAATCATGAATCATGAATTGAATAATAAATTATGAATCATGAAACGAATCATAAATCATGAATCAAATCATGAATCAAGAATCATGAATCATGAATCAAATCATGAATCATGAATCATGAATTGAATCATGAATCATGAATCATGAATCATGAATTGAATCAAGAATCATGAATCGAATCATGAATCATGAATTGAATCATGAATTGAATCATGAATCATGAATCGAATCAAGAATCATGAATCAAATCATGAATCATGAATTGAATCATGAATCATGAATTAAATCATGAATCATGAATTATGAATCTAATCATGAATCATGAATCATGAATTATGAATCATGAATCATGAATTGAATCATGAAATGAATCATGAATTGAATCATGAATCATGAATCGAATCATAAATCATGAATTGAATCATGAATCATGAATCATGAATTGAATCATGAATCATGAATTCAATCATGAATTGAATCATGAATCATAAATCATGAAATGAATCATGAAATAAATCATGAAATGAATCATGAATCATGAATTGAATCATAAATCATTAATCATGAATTGAATCATGAATCATGAACTAAATCATGAATCGAATCATGAATCATGAATTGAATCATGAATCATGAACTGAATCATGAATTGAATCCTGAATCATGAATCATGAAATGAATCATAAATCATGCATCAAATCATGAATCAAGAATCATGAATCATGAATCATGAATCAAATCATGAATCATGAATCATGAATTGAATCATGAATCATGAATCATGAATCATGAATTGAATCAAGAATCATGAATCGAATCATGAATCGAATCATGAATCATGAATTGAATCATGAATTGAATCATGAATCATGAATCGAATCATGAATCATGAATCAAATCATGAATCATGAATTGAATCATGAATCATTAATTGAATCATGAATCATGAATATGAATCTAATCATGAATCATGAATCATGAATTGAATCATGAATCATGAATCATGAATCATGAATTGAATCATGAATCATGAAATAATTTATGAATTGAATCATGAATCATGAATTGAATCATGAATCATGAATCATGAATTGAATCATGAATCATGAATCGAATCATGAATCATGAATCATGAATTGAATCATGAATCATGAATTGAATCATGAATCATAAATCATGAATTAAATCATGAATCATAAATCGACTAATGAATCATGAATTAAATCATGAATCTTCAATCGAATCATGAATCATGAATTAAATCATGAATCTTCAATCGAATCATGAATCATGAATCGAATCATGAATCCTGAATTGAATCATGGATTGAATCATGAATCATGAAATGAATCATGAATTTAATCATGAAATGAAATATGAATCATTAATTGAATCATGAATCATGAATCCTGAATCTTAATTTAAATCATAAATCATGAATCATGAAATGAATCATGAATCATGAATCAAATCATGAATCATGAATCGAATCATGAATCATGAATCGAATCATGAATCATGAATCGAATCATGAATCATGAATTGAATCATGAATAATGAATTGAATCATTAAATGAATCATGAATTGAATCATGAATCATGAATCATGAATCATGAATTGAATCATGAATCATGAATTGAATCATTAAATGAATCATGAATTGAATCATGAATCATGAATCATGAATCATGAATCATGATTTAAATCATGAATCATGAATTGAATCATGAATCATGAATTGAATCATGAATTGAATCATGAATTGAATCATGAATCATGAAATGAATTATGAATTAAATCATGAAATGAATCATGAATCATGAATTGAATCATAATTCATTAATCATGAATTGAATCATGAATCATGAACTAAATAATGAATTGAATCATGAATCATGAATCATGAAACGAATCATGAATCATGAATCAAATCATGAATCAAGAATCATGAATCATGAATTATGAATCGAATCATGAATCATGAATCATGAATGGAATCATGAATCATGAATCGAATCATGAATTGAATCATGAATCATGAATTGAATCATGAATCATGAATAGAATTATGAATCATGAATCGAATCATGAATCATGAATTGAATCATGAATCATAAATCATGAATCATGAATTGTATCATGAATTGAATCATGAATCATGAATCATGAATTGAATCATGAATCATGGATTTGAATCAAGAATCATGAATTGAATCATGAATCATGAATCGAATCATGAATCAGGAATTGAATCATGAATTATGAATCATGAATCATAAATCATGAATCGAATCATGAATCATGAATCATGAATTGAATCATGAATCATGAATTATGAATCATGAATCATGAATCATGAATCGAATCATGAATCATGAATTGAATCATGAATCATGAACTGAATCATGAATTGAATCCTGAATCATGAATAATGAAATGAATCATGAATTATGAATTGAATCATGAATCGAATCATGAATCATGAATCGAATCATGATTCATGCATTGAATCATGAATCATGATTTGAATCAAGAATTGAATCATGAATCGAATCATAAATCATGAATTGAATTATGAATCATGAATCAAAAATTGAATCATGAATCATGAATTCAATCATGAATTGAATCATGAATCATAAATCATGAAATGAATCATGAAATAAATCATGAAATGAATCATGAATCATGAATTGAATCATAAATCATTAATCATGAATTGAATCATGAATCATGAACTAAATTATGAATCGAATCATGAATCATGAATCATGAATTGAATCATGAATCATGAACTGAATCATGAATTGAATCCTGAATCATGAATCATGAAATGAATCATGAATTATGAATTGAATCATGAATCGAATCATGAATCATGAATCGAATCATGATTCATGCATTGAATCATGAATAATGAATTGAATCATGAAATGAATCATGAATTGAATCATGAATCATGAATCGAATCATAAATCATGAATTGAATCATGAATCATGAATCATGAATTCAATCATGAATTGAATCATAAATCATAAATCATGAAATGAATCATGAAATAAATCATAAAATGAATCATGAATCATGAATTGAATCATAAATCAATAATCATGAATTAAATCATGAATCATGAACTAAATCATGAAGTGAATAATAAATTATGAATCATGAAACGAATCATAAATCATGAATCAAATCATGAATCATGAATCATGAATCAAATCATGAATCATGAATCATGAATTGAATCATGAATCATGAATCATGAATCATGAATCATGAATTGAATCAAGAATCATGAATCGAATCATGAATCGAATCATGAATCATGAATTGAATCATGAATTGAATCATGAATCATGAATCGAATCATGAATCATGAATCAAATCATGAATCATGAATTGAATCATGAATCATGAATTGAATCATGAATCATGAATTATGAATCTAATCATGAATCATGAATCATGAATTATGAATCATGAATCATGAATTGAATCATGAAATGAATCATGAATTGAATCATGAATCATGAATCGAATCATAAATCATGAATTGAATCATGAATCATGAATCATGAATTCAATCATGAATCATAAATTCAATCATGAATTTAATCATGAATCATAAATCATGAAATGAATCATGAAATAAATCATGAAATGAATCATGAATCATGAATTGAATCATAAATCATTAATCATGAATTGAATCATGAATCATGAACTAAATCATGAATCGAATCATGAATCATGAATTGAATCATGAATCATGAACTGAATCATGAATTGAATCCTGAATCATGAATCATGAAATGAATCATGAAATGAATCATGAATCATGAATTGAATCATAAATCATTAATCATTAATTGAATCATGAATCATGAATCGAATCATGAATCGAATCATGAATCATGAATTGAATCATGAATTGAATCATGAATCATGAATCATTAATTGAATCATGAATCAAGAATAGAATCATGAATCGAATCATGAATCATGAATTGAATCATTAATTGAATCATGAATCATGAATCATGAAATGAATCATGAAATCATTAATCGAATCATGGATCATGAATTGAATCATGAATCATGAATTGAATCATGAATCATGAATTAAATCATTAAATGAATCATGAATTGAATCATGAATCATGAATCGAATTATGAATCATGAATTGAATCATGAATCATGAATCATGAATCATGAATCATGATTTAAATCATGAATCATGAATCATGATTTGAATCATGAATCATGAATTGAATCATGAATTGAATCATGAATCATGAAATGAATCATGAATTAAATCATGAAATGAATCATGAATCATGAATTGAATCATGAATCATGAACTAAATCATGAATTGAATCATGAATCATGAATCATGAAACGAATCATGAATCATGAATCAAATCATGAATCAAGAATCATGAATCATGAATCATGAATCGAATCATGAATCATGAATCATGAATCGAATCATGAATCATGAATCGAATCATGAATTGAATCATGAATTGAATAATGAATCATGAAATGAATCATGAATCATGAATTGAATCATGAATCATGAATTAAATCATTAAATGAATCATGAATTGAATCATGAATCATGAATCGAATTATGAATCATGAATTGAATCATGAATCATGAATCATGAATCATGAATCATGAATCATGATTTAAATCATGAATCATGAATCATGAATTGAATCATGAATCATGAATTGAATCATGAATTGAATCATGAATCATGAAATGAATCATGAATTAAATCATGAAATGAATCATGAATCAAGAATTGAATCATGAATCATGAACTAAATCATGAATTGAATCATGAATCATGAATCATGAAACGAATCATGAATCATGAATCAAATCATGAATCAAGAATCATGAATCATGAATCATGAATCGAATCATGAATCATGAATCATGAATCATGAATCGAATCATGAATCATGAATCGAATCATGAATTGAATCATGAATTGAATAATGAATCATGAAATGAATCATGAATCATGAATTGAATCGTGAATCATGAATTGAATCATGAATCATGAATCATGAATTTAATCATGAATTGAATCATGAATCATGAATCATGAATTGAATCATGAATCATGATTTGAATCATGAATCAATAATTGAATCATGAATCATGAATCGAATCATGAATCGAATCATGAATCATGAATTGAATCATGAATTGAATCATGAATCATGAATCATGAATCATTAATCGAATCATGAATCATGAATTGAATCATGAATTGAATCATGAATTAAATCATGAATCAAATCATGAACCATGAATCATGAATTGAATTATGAATCATGATTTGAATCATGAATCATGAATCATGAATCATTAATCGAATCATGAATCATGAATTGAATCATGAATCAAATCATGAACCATGAATCATGAATTGAATTATGAATCATGAATTGAATCATGAATTGAATCATGAATCATGAATTGAATCGTGAATCATGAATTGAATCATGAATCATGAATCATGAATCATGAATTGAATCATGAATTGAATCATGAATCATGATTTGAATCATGAATCATTAATTGAATCATGAATCATGAATCGAATCATGAATCGAATCATGAATCATGAATTGAATCATGAATTGAATCATGAATCATGAATCATGAATCATGAATTGAATCATGAATCATGAATCGAATCATGAATCGAATCATGAATCATGAATTGAATCATGAATTGAATCATGAATCATGAATCATGAAATGAATCATGAATCATTAATCGAATCATGGATCATGAATTGAATCATAAATTGAATCATGAATCATGAAACGAATCATTAATCAGGAATTGAATCATGAATTATGAATCATGAATCATGAATCATGAATCAAATCATGAATCATGAATCATGAATTGAATCATGAATCATGAACTGAATCATGAATTGAATCCTGAATCATGAATCATGAATCGAATCATGAATCATAATTCATGAACTGAATCATGAATCGAATCATAAATCATGAATCGAATAATAAATCATGAATTGAATCATGAATCATGAATCATGAATTGAATTATGAATCATGAATTGAATCATGAATTGAATCATGAATCATAAATCATGAAATGAATCATGAAATAAATCATGAAATGAATCATGAATCATAAATTGAATCATAAATCATTAATCATGAATCGAATCATGAATCATGCATTGAATCATGAATCATGAATTGAATCATGAAATGAATCATGAATTGAATCATAAATCATAAATCATGAAATGAATCATGAAATAAATCATGAAATGCATCATGAATCATGAATTGAATCATAAATCATTAATCATGAATTGAATCATGAATCATGAACTAAATCATGAATTGAATCATAAATCATGAATTGAATCATAAATCATGAATCATGAAACGAATCATAAATCATGAATCAAATCATGAATCAAGAATCATGAATCATGAATCAAATCATGAATCATGAATAATGAATTGAATCATGAATCATGATTTGAAATCATGAATCATTAATTGAATCATGAATCATGAATCGAATAATGAATCATGAATCGAATCATGAATCATGAATTGAATCATGAATTGAATCATGAATCATAAATCATGAAATGAATCACGAATAAAAAATCAAATTATGAATCATGAATTGAATCATGAATTGAATCATGAATTGAATCATGAATCGAATCATTAACCATGAATCATGAATTGATTTATGAATCATGAATTGAATCATGAATCATGAATCGAATCAGGAATCAGGAATTGAATCATGAATTATGAATCATGAATCATAAATCATGAATTTAATCATGAATCATGAACTGAATCATGAATTGAATCCTGCATCATAAATCATGAAATGAATCATGAATCATTAATTGAATCATGAATCGAGTCATGAATCATGAATCGAATCATGATTCATGCATTGAATCATGAATCATGATTTGAATCATGAAATGAATCATGAATTGAATCACGAATCATGAATCGAATCATAAATCATGAATTGAATCATTAATCATGAATCATGAATTGAATCATGAATCATGAATTCAATCATGAATTGAATCATGAATCATAAATCATGAAATGAATCATAAAATAAATCATGAAATGAATCATGACTCATGAATTGAATCATAAATCATTAATCATGAATTGAATCATGAATCATGAACTAAATCATGAATTGAATCATAAATCATGAATCATGAAACGAACCATAAATCATGAATCAAATCATGAATCAAGAATCATGAGTCATGAATCAAATCATGAATCATGAATCGAATCATGAATCATGAATTGAATCATGAATTGAATCATGTATCATGAATCATGAAATGAATCATAAATCATTAATCGAATCATGAATCATGAATTGAATCATGAATTGAATCATGAATTGAATTATGAATCATAAATTCGACTCATGAATCATGAATTAAATCATGAATCAAATCATGAACCATGAATCATGAATTAAATCATGAATCTTCAATTGAATCATGAATCATGAATTGAATCATGGATTAAATCAGGAATCATGAATCATGAAATGATTCATGAATTTAATCATGAAATGAATTATGAATCATTAATTGAATCATGAATCATGAATCATGAATCTTAATTTAAATCATAAATCATGAATCATGAATTGAATCATGAATCATGAACTGAATCATAAATTGAATCATGAATCATGAATCATGAATCGAATCATGAATCATGAATTAAATCATGAATCATGAATTGAATCATTAAATGAATCATGAATTGAATCATGAATCATGAATCAAATCATATATAATGAATTGAATCATGAATCATGAATCATGTATCATGAATCATGAATCATGATTTAAATCATGAATCATGAATCATGAATTGAATCATGAATCATGAATCGAATCATGAATCATGAATTGAATCATGAATCATGAATCATGTATCATGAATCATGAATCATGATTTAAATCATGAATCATGAATCATGAAACGAATCATGAATCATGAATCAAATCATGAATCAAGAATCATGAATCATGAATCATGAATCGAATCATGAATCATGAATTATGAATTGAATCATAAATCATAATTCAAGAATGGAATCATGAATCATGAATGGAATCATGAATTGAATCATGAATTGAATAATGAATCATGAAATGAATCATGAATCATGAATTGAATCATGAATCATGAATCGAATCATGAATCATGAATTGAATCATATATCATGAATCATGAATCATAAATTGAATCATGAATTGAATCATGAATCATGAATCATGAATCATGAATTGAATCATGAATCATGATTTGAATCATGAATCATTAATTGAATCATGAATCGAATCATGAATCATGAATCGAATCATGAATCATGAATTGAATCATGAATTGAATCATGAATCATGAATCATGAAATGAATCATGAATCATTATTTGAATCATGAATCATGAATTGAATCATGAATTGAATCATGAATTGAATCAAGAATCAAATCATGAACCATGAATCATGAATTGAATTATGAATCATGAATTGAATCATGAATTGAATCATGAATCATGATTTGAATCATGAATCATTAATTGAATCATGAATCGAATCATGAATCATGAATCGAATCATGAATCATGAATTGAATCATGAAATGAATCATGAATCATTAATCGAATCATGAATCATGAATTGAATCATGAATTGAATCATGAATTGAATCATGAATCAAATCATGAACCATGAATCATGAATTGAATTATGAATCATGAATTGAATCATGAATTGAATCATGAATCGAATCATGAATCAGGAATTGAATCATGAACTATGAATCATGAATCATGAATCAAATCATGAATCATGAATCATGAATCGAATCATGAATCATGAATCGAATCATGAATCATGAATCATGAATCGAATCATGAATCAAATCATGAATCATGAATTGAATCATGAATCATAAATCATGAATCATGAATCATGATTTAAATCATGAATCATGAATCATGAATTGAATCATGAATTGAATCATGAATCATGAAATGAATCATGAATTAAATCATGAAATGAATCATGAATCATGAATTGAATCATAAATCATTAATCATGAATTGAATCATGAATCATGAACTAAATCATGAATTGAATCATGAATCATGAATCATGAAACGAATCATGAATCATGAATGAAATCATGAATCAAGAATCATGAATCATGAATCATGAACTAAATCATGAATTGAATCATAAATCATAATTCATGAATGGAATCATGAATCATGAATGGAATCATGAATTGAATCATGAATTGAATCATGAATCATGAAATGAATCATGAATCATGAATTGAATCATGAATCATGAATTGAATCATATATCATGAATCATGAATCATGAATTGATTCATGAATTGAATCATGAATCATGAATCATGAATCATGAATTGAATCATGAATCATGATTTGAATCATGAATCATTAATTGAATCATGAATTGAATCATGAATCGAATCATGAATCATGAATTGAATCATGAATTGAATCATGAATCATGTAATGAATTATGAATCATTAATCGAATCATGAATCATGAATTGAATCATGAATTGAATCATGAATTGAATCATGAATCAAATCATGAACCATGAATCATGAATTGAATTATGAATCATGAATTGAATCATGAATTGAATCATGAATCATGAATTGAATCATGAATCATGATTTGAATCATGAATCATTAATTGAATCATGAATCGAATCATGAATCATGAATCGAATCATGAATCATGAATTGAATCATGAATTGAATCATGAATCATGAATCATGAAATGAATCATGAATCATTAATCGAATCATGAATCATGAATTGAATCATGAATTGAATCATGAATTGAATCATGAATCAAATCATGAACCATGAATCATGAATTGAATTATGAATCATGAATTGAATCATGAATTGAATCATGAATCATGAATCGAATCATGAATCAGGAATTGAATCATGAATTATGAATCATGAATCATGAATCATGAATCGAATCATGAATCATGAATCATGAATTGAATCATGAATCATGAACTGAATCATGAATTGAATCCTGAATCATGAATCATGAATTGAATCATGAATCGAATCATGATTCATGCATTGAATCATGAATCATGAATTGAATCTTGAAATGAATCATGAATTGAAACATGAATCATGAATTGAATCATGAATCATGAATCGAATCATAAATCATGAATTGAATCATGCATCATGAATCATGAATTGAATCATGAATCATGAATCGAATCATAAATCATGAATTGAATCATGCATCATGAATCATGAATTGAATCATGAATCATGAGTTCAATCATGAATTGAATCATGAATCATAAATCATGAAATGAATCATGAAATAAATCATGAAATGAATCATGAATCATGAAATGAATCATAAATCATGAATCATGAAATGAATCATAAATCATGAATCAAATCATGAATCAAGAATCATGAATCATGAATCATGAATTGAATCAAGAATCATGAATCGAATCATGAATCAAATCATGAATCATGAATTGAATCATGAATTGAATCATGAATCATGAATCATGAATTGAATCAAGAATCATGAATCGAATCATGAATCAAATCATGAATCATGAATTGAATCATGAATTGAATCATGAATCATGAATCATGAATTGAATCATGAATCATGATTTGAATCATGAATAATTAATTGAATCATGAATCGAATCATGAATCATGAATCGAATCATGAATAGAATCATGAATTGAATCATGAATCATGAATCATGAAATGAATCATGAATCATTAAACGAATCATGAATCATGAATTGAATCATGAATTGAATCATGAATCAAATCATGAACCATGAATCATGAATTGAATTATGAATCATGAATTGAATCATGAATCATGAATTGAATCATGAATCATGATTTGAATCATGAATCATTAATTGAATCATGAATCGAATCACGAATCATGAATCGAATCATGAATCATGAATTGAATCATGAATTGAATCATGAATCATGAATCATGAAATGAATCATGAATCATTAATCGAATCATGAATCATGAATTGAATCATGAATTGAATCATGAAATGAATCATGAATCAAATCATGAACCATGAATCATGAATTGAATTATGAATCATGAATTGAATCATGAATTGAATCATGAATCGAATCATGAATCAGGAATTGAATCATGAATTATGAATCATGAATCATGAATCATGAATCGAATCATGAATCATGAATCATGAATTGAATCATGAATCATGAATCGAATCATGAATCATGAATTGAATCATGAATCGAATCATGATTCATGCATTGAATCATGAATCATGAATTTAATCTTGAAATGAATCATGAATTGAATCATGAATAATGAATTGAATCATGAATCATGAATCGAATCATAAATCATGAATCGAATCATGCATCATGAATCATGAATTGAATCATGAATCATGAATCGAATCATAAATCATGAATTGAATCATGCATCATGAATCATGAATTGAATCATGAATCATGAATTCAATCATGAATTGAATCATGAATCATAAATCATGAAATGAATCATGAAATAAATCATGAAATGAATCATGAATCATGAATTGAATCATAAATCTTTAATCATGAATTGAATCATGAATCATGAATTGAATCATGAATTGAATCATGAATTGAATCATGAATCAAATCATGAACAATGAATCATGAATTGAATTATGAATCATGAATTGAATCATGAATTGAATCATGAATCATGAATCGAATCATGAATCAGGAATTGAATCATGAATCATGAATCATGAATCATGAATTGAATCAAGAATCATGAATCGAATCATGAATCAAATCATGAATCATGAATTGAATCATGAATTGAATCATGAATCATGAATCATGAATTGAATAATGAATCATGATTTGAATCATGAATCATTAATTGAATCATGAATCGAATCATGAATCATGAATCGAATCATGAATCATGAATTGAATCATGAATTGAATCATGAATCATGAATCATGAAATGAATCATGAATCATTAATCGAATCATGAATCATGAATTGAATCATGAATTGAATCATGAATCAAATCATGAACCATGAATCATGAATTGAATTATGAATCATGAATTGAATCATGAATTGAATCATGAATCATGAATTGAATTATGAATCATGATTTGAATCATGAATCATTAATTGAATCATGAATCGAATCATGAATCATGAATCGAATCATGAATCATGAATTGAATCATGAATTGAATCATGAATCATGAATCATGAATCATTAATCGAATCATGAATCATGAATTGAATCATGAATTGAATCATGAATTGAATCATGAATTGAATCATGAATCAAATCATGAACCATGAATCATGAATTGAATTATGAATCATGAATTGAATCATGAATCATGAATCATGAATCATTAATCGAATCATGAATCATGAATTGAATCATGAATTGAATCATGAATCAAATCATGAACCATGAATCATGAATTGAATTATGAATCATGAATTGAATCATGAATTGAATCATGAATCATGAATTGAATCGTGAATCATGAATTAAATCATGAATCATAAATCATGAATCATGAATTGAATCATGAATTGAATCATGAATCATGATTTGAATCATGAATCATTAATTGAATCATGAATCATGAATCGAATCATGAATCGAATCATGAATCATGAATTGAATCATGAATTGAATCATGAATCATGAATCATGAATCATTAATTGAATCATGAATCATGAATCGAATCATTAATCGAATCATGAATCATGAATTGAATCATGAATTGAATCATGAATCATGAATCATGAAATGAATCATGAATCATTAATCGAATCATGGATCATGAATTGAATCATGAATTGAATCATGAATCAAATCATGAACCATGAATCATAAATTGAATTATGAATCATGAATTGAATCATAAATTGAATCATGAATCATGAATCGAATCATTAATCAGGAATTGAATCATGAATTATGAATCATGAATCATGAATCATGAATCAAATCATGAATCATGAATCATGAATTGAATCATGAATCATGAACTGAATCATGAATTGAATCCTGAATCATGAATCATGAATCGAATCATGAATCAGGAATTGAAACATGAATTATGAATCATGAATCATGAATCATGAATCAAATCATGAATCATGAATTGAATCATAATTCATGAACTGAATCATGAATCGAATCATAAATCATGAATCGAATCATAAATCATGAATTGAATCATGAATCATGAATCATGAATTGAATTATGAATCATGAATTCAATCATGAATTGAATCATGAATCATAAATCATGAAATGAATCATGAAATAAATCATGAAATGAATCATGAATCATAAATTGAATCATAAATCATTAATCATGAATCGAATCATGAATCATGAACTGAATCATGAATTGAATCCTGAATCATGAATCATGAAATGAATCATGAATCATGAATTGAATCATGAATCGAATCATGAATCATGAATCGAATCATGATTCATGCATTGAATCATGAATCATGAATTGAATCATGAAATGAATCATGAATTGAATCATGAATCATAAATCATGAAATGAATCATGAAATAAATCATGAAATGCATCATGAATCATGAATTGAATCATAAATCATTAATCATGAATTGAATCATGAATCATGAACTAAATCATGAATTGAATCATAAATCATGAATCATGAAACGAATCATAAATCATGAATCAAATCATGAATCAAGAATCATGAATCATGAATCAAATCATGAATCATGAATCATGAATTGAATCATGAATCATGATTTGAAATCATGAATCATTAATTGAATCATGAATCATGAATCGAATAATGAATCATGAATTGAATCATGAATCATGAATTGAATCATGAATTGAATCATGAATCATAAATCATGAAATGAATCACGAATAAAAAATCAAATTATGAATCATGAATTGAATCATGAATTGAATCATGAATCGAATCATTAACCATGAATCATGAATTGATTTATGAATCATGAATTGAATCATGAATCATGAATCGAATCATGAATCAGGAATTGAATCATGAATTATGAATCATGAATCATGAATCATGAATTGAATCATGAATAATGAACTGAATCATGAATTGAATCCTGCATCATAAATCATGAAATGAATCATGAATCATTAATTGAATCATGAATCGAGTCATGAATCATGAATCGAATCATGATTCATGCATTGAATCATGAATTATGAATCATGAATCATGAATCATGAATTGAATCATGAATCATGAATTCAATCATGAATTGAATCATGAATCATAAATCATGAAATGAATCATAAAATAAATCATGAAATGAATCATGACTCATGAATTGAATCATAAATCATTAATCATGAATTGAATCATGAATCATGAACTAAATCATGAATTGAATCATAAATCATGAATCATGAAACGAATCATAAATCATGAATCAAATCATGAATCAAGAATCATGAGTCATGAATCAAATCATGAATCATGAATCGAATCATGAATCATGAATTGAATCATGAATTGAATCATGAATCATGAATCATGAAATGAATCATAAATCATTAATCGAATCATGAATCATGAATTGAATCATGAATTGAATCATGAATTGAATCATGAATCGAATCATGAACCATGAATCATGAATTGAATTATGAATCATAAATCGACTCATGAATCATGAATTAAATCATGAATCAAATCATGAACCATGAATCATGAATTAAATCATGAATCTTCAATCGAATCATGAATCAGGAATTGAATCATGTATTGAATCAGGAATCATGAATCATGAAATGATTCATGAATTTAATCATGAAATGAATTATGAATCATTAATTGAATCATGAATCATGAATCTTAATTTAAATCATAAATCATGAATCATGAATTGAATCATGAATCATGAACTGAATCATAAATTGAATCATGAATCATGAATCATGAATCGAATCATGAATAATGAATCGAATCATGAATCATGAATTAAATCATGAATCATGAATTGAATCATTAAATGAATCATGAATTGAATCATGAATCATGAATCGAATCATGAATAATGAATTGAATCATGAATCATGAATCATGTATCATGAATCATGAATCATGATTTAAATCATGAATCATTAATCATGTATTGAATCATGAATCATGAATCGAATCATGAATCATGAATTGAATCATAAATCATTAATCATGAATTGAATCATGAATCATGAACTAAATCATGAATTGAATCATGAATCATGAATCATGAAACGAATCATGAATCATGAATCAAATCATGAATCAAGAATCATGAATCATGAATCATGAATCGAATCATGAATCATGAATTATGAATTGAATCATAAATCATAATTCAAGAATGGAATCATGTATCATGAATGGAATCATGAATTGAATCATGAATTGAATAATGAATCATGAAATGAATCATGAATCATGAATCGAATCATGAATCATGAATTGAATCATATATCATGAATCATGAATCATGAATTGATTCATGAATTGAATCATGAATCATGAATCATGAATCATGAATTGAATCATGAATCATGATTTGAATCATGAATCATTAATTGAATCATGAATCAAATCATGAATCATGAATCGAATCATGAATCATGAATTGAATCATGAATTGAATCATGAATCATGAATCATGAAATGAATCATGAATCATTAATCGAATCATGAATCATGAATTGAATCATGAATTGAATCATGAATTGAATCATGAATCAAATCATGAACCATGAATCATGAATTGAATTATGAATCATGAATTGAATCATGAATTGAATCATGAATCATGAATTGAATCATGAATCATGATTTGAATCATGAATCATTAATTGAATCATGAATCGAATCATGAATCATGAATCGAATCATGAATCATGAATTGAATCATGAAATGAATCATGAATCATTAATCGAATCATGAATCATGAATTGAATCATGAATTGAATCATGAATTGAATCATGAATCAAATCATGAACCATGAATCATGAATTGAATCATGAATTGAATCATGAATCGAATCATGAATCAGGAATTGAATCATGAACTATGAATCATGAATCATGAATCATGAATCGAATCATGAATCATGAATCATGAATCGAATCATGAATCATGAATTGAATCATGAATTATGAATCATGAATCATGAATCATGAATCGAATCATGAATCATGAATCATGAATCGAATCATGAATCAAATCATGAATCATGAATTGAATCATGAATCATAATTCATGAATGGAATCATGAATCATGAATGGAATCATGAATTGAATCATGAATTAAATAATGAATCATGAAATGAATCATAAATCATGAATTGAATCATGAATCATGAATTGAATCATATATCATGAATCATGAATCATGAATTGAATCATGAATCATGAATCATGAATTGAATCATGAATCATGATTTGAATCATGAATCATTAATTGAATCATGAATCGAATCATGAATCGAATCATGAATCATGAATCATGAATCGAATCATGAATCAAATCATGAATCATGAATTGAATCATAAATCATAATTCATGAATGGAATCATGAATCATGAATGGAATCATGAATTGAATCATGAATTAAATAATGAATCATGAAATGAATCATAAATCATGAATTGAATCATGAATCATGAATTGAATCATATATCATGAATCATGAATCATGAATTGAATCATGAATCATGAATCATGAATTGAATCATGAATCATGATTTGAATCATGAATCATTAATTGAATCATGAATCGAATCATGAATCGAATCATGAATCATGAATTGAATCATGAATTAAATCATGAATCATGAAATGAATCATGAATCATTAATCGAATCATGAATCATGAATTGAATCATGAATTGAATCATGAATCAAATCATGAACCATGAATCATGAATTGAATTATGAATCATGAATTGAATCATGAATTGAATCATGAATCATGAATTGAATCATGAATCATGAATTGAATCATGAATCATGATTTGAATCATGAATCATTAATTGAATCATGAATCGAATCATGAATCATGAATCGAATCATGAATCATGAATTGAATCATGAATTGAATCATGAATCATGAATCATGAAATGAATCATGAATCATTAATCGAATCATGAATCATGAATTGAATCATGAATTGAATCATGAATCAAATCATGAACCATGAATCATGAATTGAATTATGAATCATGAATTGAATCATGAATTGAATCATGAATCATGAATCGAATCATGAATCAGGAATTGAATCATGAATTATGAATCATGAATCATGAATCATGAATCGAATCATGAATCATGAATCATGAATTGAATCATGAATCATGAACTGAATCATGAATTGAATCCTGAATCATGAATCATGAATTGAATCATGAATCAAATCATGATTCATGCATTGAATCATGAATCATGAATTGAATCTTGAAATGAATCATGAATTGAATCATGAATCATGAATTGAATCATGAATCATGAATCGAATCATAAATCATGAATTGAATCATGCATCATGAATCATGAATTGAATCATGAATCATGAATCGAATCATAAATCATGAATTGAATCATGCATCATGAATCATGAATTGAATCATGAATCATGAGTTCAATCATGAATTGAATCATGAATCATAAATCATGAAATGAATCATGAAATAAATCATGAAATAAATCATGAATCATGAAACGAATCATAAATCATGAATCAAATCATAAATCAAGAATCATGAATCATGAATCAAATCATGAATCATGAATTGAATCATGAATCATGAATCATGAATCATGAATTGAATCAAGAATCATGAATTGAATCATGAATCAAATCATGAATCATGAATTGAATCATGAATTGAATCATGAATCATGAATCATGAATCATGAATTGAATCATGAATCATGATTTGAATCATGAATCATTAATTGAATCATGAATCGAATCATGCATCATGAATCGAATCATGAATCATGAATAGAATCATGAATTGAATCATGAATCATGAATCATGAAATGAATCATGAATCATTAATCGAATCATGAATCATGAATTGAATCATTAATTGAATCATGAATCAAATCATGAACCATGAATCATGAATTGAATTATGAATCATGAATTGAATCATGAATCATGAATTGAATCATGAATCATGATTTGAATCATGAATCATTAATTGAATCATGAATCGAATCATGAATCATGAATTGAATCATGAATTGAATCATGAATCATGAATCATGAAATGAATCATGAATCATTAATCAAATCATGAATCATGAATTGAATCATGAATTGAATCATGAATCAAATCATGAACCATGAATCATGAATTGAATTATGAATCATGAATTGAATCATGAATTGAATCATGAATCATGAATCGAATCATGAATCAGGAATTGAAACGTGAATTATGAATCATGAATCATGAATCATGAATCGAATCATGAATCATGAATCATGAATTGAATCATGAATCATGAACTGAATCATGAATTGAATCCTGAATCATGAATCATGAAATGAATCATGAATCATGAATTGAATCATGAATCGAATCATGATTCATGCATTGAATCATGAATCATGAATTTAATCTTGAAATGAATCATGAATTGAATCATGAATAATGAATTGAATCATGAATCATGAATCGAATCATAAATCATGAATCGAATCATGCATCATGAATCATGAATTGAATCATGAATCATGAATCGAATCATAAATCATGAATTGAATCATGCATCATGAATCATGAATTGAATCATGAATCATGAATTCAATCATGAATTGAATCATGAATCATAAATCATGAAATGAATCATGAAATAAATCATGAAATGAATCATGAATCATGAATTGAATCATAAATCTTTAATCATGAATTGAATCATGAATCATGAAATGAATCATGAATCATTAATCGAATCATGAATCATGAATTGAATCATGAATTGAATCATGAATTGAATCATGAATCAAATCATGAACCATGAATCATGAATTGAATTATGAATCATGAATTGAATCATGAATTGAATCATGAATCATGAATCGAATCATGAATCATGAATCATGAATCATGAATTGAATCAAGAATCATGAATCGAATCATGAATCAAATCATGAATCATGAATTGAATCATGAATTGAATCATGAATCATGAATCATGAATCATGAATTGAATCATGAACCATGATTTGAATCATGAATCATTAATTGAATCATGAATCGAATCATGAATCATGAATCGAATCATGAATCATGAATTGAATCATGAAACAAATCATGAATCATGAATTGAATCATGAATCATGAATCATAAATTATGAATTGAATCATGAATCATGAATTGAATCATGAATCATGAATCATAAATTATGAATTGAATCATGAATCATGAAACAAATCATGAATCATGAATTGAATCATGAATCATGAAATATGAATCTAATCATGAATCATGAATCATGAATCGAATCATGAATCATGACTCATGAATTGAATCATGAATCGAATCATGTTTCAGGAATTAAATCATGAATCATGAATCATGAATCATGAATCATGAATTGAATCATGAATCATGAATCAAATCATGAATCATGAATCGAACCATGAATCATGAATTGAATCATGAATCATGAATTAAATCATGAATCATGAATCATGAATCATGAATTGAATCATGAATTGAATCATGAATCATGAATAATGAATCATGAATTGAATCATAAATCATGATTTGAATAATGAATCATTAATTGAATCATGAATCATGATTCGAATCATGAATCATGAATCGAATCATGAATCGAATCATGAATTGAATCATGAATTGAATCATGAATCATGAATCATGAAATGAATCATGAATCATTAATCGAATCATGGATCATGAATTGAATCATGAATTGAATCATGAATCAAATCATTAACCATGAATCATGAATTGAGTTATGAATCATGAATTGAATCATGAATTGAATCATGAATCATGAATCGAATCATGAATCAGGAATTGAATCATGAATTATGAATCATGAATCATGAATCATGAATCAAATCATGAATCATAAATCATGAATTGAATCATGAATCATGAACTGAATCATGAATTGAATCCTGAATCATGAATCATGAATCGAATCATGAATCAGGAATTGAATCATGAATTATGAATCATGAATCATGAATCATGAATCAAATCATGAATCATGAAATAAATCATAATTCATGAACTGAATCATGAATCAAATCATAAATCATGAATCGAATCATAAATCATGAATTGAATCATGAATCATGAATTGAATTATGAATGATGAATTCAATCATGAATTGAATCATGAATCATAAATCATGGAATGAATCATGAAATAAATCATGAAATGAATCATGAATCATAAATTGAATCATAAATCATTAATCATGAATCGAATCATGAATCATGAATTTAATCATGAATCATGAACTGAATCATGAATTGAATCCTGAATCATGAATCATGAAATGAATCATGAATCATGAATTGAATCATGAATCATGAATCGAATCATGATTCATGCATTGAATCATGAATCATGAATTGAATCATGAAATGAATCATGAATTGAATCATGAATCATAAATCATGAAATGAATCATGAAATAAATCATGAAATGAATCATGAATCATGAATTGAATCATAAATCATGAATCATGAAATGAATCATAAATCATGTATCAAATCATGAATCAAGAATCATGAATCATGAATCAAATCATGAATCATGAATCATGAATTGAATCATGAATCATGATTTGAAATCATGAATCAATTGAATCATGAATCATGAATCGAATAATGAATCATGAATCGAATCATGAATCATGAATTGAATCATGAATCATAAATCATGAAATGAATCACGAATAAAAAATCAAATTATGAATCATGAATTGAATCATGAATCGAATCATTAACCATGAATCATGAATTGAATTATGAATCATGATTTGAAATCATGAATCAATTGAATCATGATCGAATAATGAATCATGAATTGAATCATGAATTGAATCATGAATCATAAATCATGAAATGAATCACGAATAAAAAATCAATTATGAATCATGAATTGAATCATGAATCGAATCATTAACCATGAATCATGAATTGAATTATGAATCATGAATTGAATCATGAATCATGAATCGAATCATGAATCAGGAATTGAATCATGAATTATGAATCATGAATCATGAATCATGAATTGAATCATGAATCATGAACTGAATCATGAATTGAATCCTGCATCATAAATCATGAAATGAATCATGAATCATTAATTGAATCTTGAATCGAGTCATGAATCATGAATCGAATCATGATTCATGCATTGAATCATGAATCATGAATTGAATCATGAAATGAATCATGAATTGAATCACGAATTATGAATCGAATCATAAATCATGAATTGAATCATTAATCATGAATCATGAATTGAATCATGAATCATGAATTCAATCATGATTTGAATCACGAATCATAAATCATGAAATGAATCATAAAATAAATCATGAAATGAATCATGAATCATGAATTGAATCATAAATCATTAATCATAAATTGAATCATGAATCATGAACTAAATCATGAATTGAATCATAAATCATGAATCATAATACGAATCATAAATCATGAATCAAATCATGAATCAAGAATCATGAGTCATGAATCAAATCATGAATCATGAATCGAATCATGAATCATGAATTGAATCATGAATTGAATCATCAATTGAATCATGAATCGAATCATGAACCATGCATCATGAATTGAATTATGAATCATAAATCGACTCATGAATCATGAATTAAATCATGAATCTTGAATTGAATCATGAATCATGAATTCAATCATGAATTGAATCATGAATCATAAATCAGGAAATGAATCATGAAATAAATCATGAAATGAATCATGAATCATGAATTGAATCATAAATCATTAATCATGAATTGAATCATGAATCATGAACTAAATCATGAATCGAATCATGAATCATGAATCATGAATTGAATCATGAATCATGAACTGAATCATGAATTGAATCCTGAATCATGAATCATGAAATGAATCATGAATTATGAATTGAATCATGAATCGAATAATGAATCATGAATCGAATCTTGATTCATGCATTGAATCATGAATCATGAATTGAATCATGAAATGAATCATGAATTGAATCATGAATCATGAATCGAATCATAAATCATGAATTGAATCATGAATCATGAATCATGAATTCAATCATGATTTGAATCATGAATCATAAATCATGAAATGAATCATGAAATAAATCATAAAATGAATCATGAATCATGAATTAAATCATAAATCAATAATCATGAATTGAATCATGAATCATGAACTAAATCATGAATTGAATAATAAATTATGAATCATGAAACGAATCATAAATCATGAATCAAATCATGAATCAAGAATCATGAATCATGAATCAAATCATGAATCATGAATCATGAATTGAATCATGAATCATGAATCATGAATCATGAATTGAATCAAGAATCATGAATCGAATCATGAATCGAATCATGAATCATGAATTGAATCATGAATCATGAATTGAATCATGAATCATGAATTATGAATCTAATCATGAATCATGAATCATGAATTGAATCATGAATTATGAATCATGAATCATGAATTGAATCATGAATTGAATCATGAATTGAATTATGAATCATGAAATAAATTATGAATTGAATCATGAATCATGAATTGAATCATGAATCATGAATCATGAATTGAATCATGAATCATGAATCGAATCATGAATCATGAATCGAATCATGAATCATGAATCGAATCATGAATCATGAATTAAATCATGAATCATAAATCGACTCATGAATCATGAATTAAATCATGAATCTTCAATCGAATCATGAATCATGAATGAAATCATGAATCTTCAATCGAATCATTAATCATGAATCGAACCATGAATCATGAATTGAATCATGGATTGAATCATGAATCATGAATCATGAAATGAATCATGAATTTAATCATGAAATGAATTATGAATCATTAATTGAATCATGAATCATTGATCCTGAATCTTAATTTAAATCATAAATCATAATTCATGAATTGAAACATGAATCATGAACTGAATCATAAATTGAATCATGAATCATGAATAATGAAATGAATCATGAATCATGAATTGAATCATGAATCATGAATCGTATCATGAATCATGAATCGAATCATGAATCATGAATTGAATCATGAATTGAATCATTAAATGAATCATGAATTGAATCATGAATCATGAATCGAATCATGAATCATGAATTGAATCATGAATCATGAATCATGAATCATGAATCATGATTTAAATCATAAATCATGAATCATGAATTGAATCATGAATCATGAATTGAATCATGAATTGAATCATGAATCATGAAATGAATCATGAATTAAATCATGAAATGAATCATGAATCATGAATTGAATCATAATTCATTAATCATGAATTGAATCATGAATCATGAACTAAATCATGAATTGAATCATGAATCATGAATCATGAAACGAATCATGAATCATGAATCAAATCATGAATCAAGAATCATGAATCATGAATCATGAATCGAATCATGAATCATGAATCATGAATGGAATCATGAATCATGAATCGAATCATGAATTGAATCATGAATTGAATAATGAATCATGAAATGAATTATGAATTGAATCATGAATCATGAATCGAATCATGAATCATGAATCGAATCATGAATCATGAATTGAATCGTGAATCATGAATTGAATCATGAATCATGAATCATGAATCATGAATTGAATCATGAATTGAATCATGAATTGAATAATGAATCATGAAATGAATTATGAATTGAATCATGAATCATGAATCGAATCATGAATCATGAATCGAATCATGAATCATGAATTGAATCGTGAATCATGAATTGAATCATGAATCATGAATCATGAATCATGAATTGAATCATGAATTGAATCATGAATCATGAATCAAATCATGAATCATGAATCGAACCATGAATCATGAATTGAATCATGAATCATGAATTAAATCATGAATCATGAATCATGAATCATGAATTGAAACATGAATTGAATCATGAATCATGAATCATGAATCATGAATTGAATCATAAATCATGATTTGAATAATGAATCATAAATTGAATCATGAATCATGATTCGAATCATGAATCATGAATCGAATCATGAATCATGAATTGAATCATGAATTGAATCATGAATCATGAATCATGAAATGAATCATGAATCATTAATCGAATCATGGATCATGAATTGAATCATGAATTAAATCATGAATCAAATCATGAACCATGAATCATGAATTGAGTTATGAATCATGAATTGAATCATGAATTGAATCATGAATCATGAATCGAATCATGAATCAGGAATTGAATCATGAATTATGAATCATGAATCATGAATCATGAATCAAATCATGAATCATAAATCATGAATTGAATCATGAATCATGAACTGAATCATGAATTGAATCCTGAATCATGAATCATGAATCGAATCATGAATCAGGAATTGTATCATGAATTATGAATCATGAATTATGAATCATGAATCAAATCATGAATCATGAATTAAATCATAATTCATGAACTGAATCATGAATCGAATCATAAATCATGAATCGAATCATAAATCATGAATTGAATCATGAATCATGAATTGAATTATGAATGATGAATTCAATCATGAATTCAATCATGAATCATTAATCATGGAATGAATCATGAAATAAATCATGAAATGAATCATGAATCATAAATTGAATCATAAATCATTAATCATGAATCGAATCATGAATCATGAATCATGAATTTAATCATGAATCATGAACTGAATCATGAATTGAATCCTGAATCATGAATCATGAAATGAATCATGAATCATGAATCAAATTATGAATCATGAATTGAATCATGAATCGAATCATTAACCATGAATCATGAATTGAATTATGAATCATGAATTGAATCATGAATCATGAATCGAATCATGAATCAGGAATTGAATCATGAATTATGAATCATGAATCATGAATCATGAATTGAATCATGAATCATGAACTGAATCATGAATTGAATCCTGCATCATAAATCATGAAATGAATCATGAATCATTAATTGAATCTTGAATCGAGTCATGAATCATGAATCGAATCATGATTCATGCATTGAATCATGAATCATGAATTGAATCATGAAATGAATCATGAATTGAATCACGAATCATGAATCGAATCATAAATCATGAATTGAATCATTAATCATGAATCATGAATTGAATCATGAATCATGAATTCAATCATGATTTGAATCACGAATCATAAATCATGAAATGAATCATAAAATAAATCATGAAATGAATCATGAATCATGAATTGAATCATAAATCATTAATCATAAATTGAATCATGAATCATGAACTAAATCATGAATTGAATCATAAATCATGAATCATAATACGAATCATAAATCATGAATCAAATCATGAATCAAGAATCATGAGTCATGAATCAAATCATGAATCATGAATCGAATCATGAATCATGAATTGAATCATGAATTGAATCATCAATTGAATCATGAATCGAATCATGAACCATGCATCATGAATTGAATTATGAATCATAAATCGACTCATGAATCATGAATTAAATCATGAATCTTGAATTGAATCATGAATCATGAATTCAATCATGAATTGAATCATGAATCATAAATCAGGAAATGAATCATGAAATAAATCATGAAATGAATCATGAATCATGAATTGAATCATAAATCATTAATCATGAATTGAATCATGAATCATGAACTAAATCATGAATCGAATCATGAATCATGAATCATGAATTGAATCATGAATCATGAACTGAATCATGAATTGAATCCTGAATCATGAATCATGAAATGAATCATGAATTATGAATTGAATCATGAATCGAATCATGAATCATGAATCGAATCTTGATTCATGCATTGAATCATGAATCATGAATTGAATCATGAAATGAATCATGAATTGAATCATGAATCATGAATCGAATCATAAATCATGAATTGAATCATGAATCATGAATCATGAATTCAATCATGATTTGAATCATGAATCATAAATCATGAAATGAATCATGAAATAAATCATAAAATGAATCATGAATCATGAATTAAATCATAAATCAATAATCATGAATTGAATCATGAATCATGAACTAAATCATGAATTGAATAATAAATTATGAATCATGAAACGAATCATAAATCATGAATCAAATCATGAATCATGAATCAAATCATGAATCATGAATCATGAATTGAATCATGAATCATGAATCATGAATTGAATCAAGAATCATGAATCGAATCATGAATCGAATCATGAATCATGAATTGAATCATGAATCATGAATTGAATCATGAATCATGAATTATGAATCTAATCATGAATTATGAATCTAATCATGAATCATGAATCATGAATTGAATCATGAATTATGAATCATGAATCATGAATTGAATCATGAATTGAATCATGAATTGAATTATGAATCATGAAATAAATTATGAATTGAATCATGAATCATGAATTGAATCATGAATCATGAATCATGAATTGAATCATGAATCATGAATCGAATCATGAATCATGAATCGAATCATGAATCATGAATGAAATCATGAATCTTCAATCGAATCATTAATCATGAATCGAACCATGAATCATGAATTGAATCATGGATTGAATCATGAATCATGAATCATGAAATGAATCATGAATTTAATCATGAAATGAATTATGAATCATTAATTGAATCATGAATCATTGATCCTGAATCTTAATTTAAATCATAAATCATAATTCATGAATTGAAACATGAATCATGAACTGAATCATAAATTGAATCATGAATCATGAATAATGAAATGAATCATGAATCATGAATTGAATCATGAATCATGAATCGTATCATGAATCATGAATCGAATCATGAATCATGAATTGAATCATGAATTGAATCATTAAATGAATCATGAATTGAATCATGAATCATGAATCGAATCATGAATCATGAATTGAATCATGAATCATGAATCATGAATCATGAATCATGATTTAAATCATGAATCATGAATCATGAATTGAATCATGAATCATGAATTGAATCATGAATTGAATCATGAATCATGAAATGAATCATGAATTAAATCATGAAATGAATCATGAATCATGAATTGAATCATAATTCATTAATCATGAATTGAATCATGAATCATGAACTAAATCATGAATTGAATCATGAATCATGAATCATGAAACGAATCATGAATCATGAATCAAATCATGAATCAAGAATCATGAATCATGAATCATGAATCGAATCATGAATCATGAATCATGAATGGAATCATGAATCATGAATCGAATCATGAATTGAATCATGAATTGAATAATGAATCATGAAATGAATTATGAATTGAATCATGAATCATGAATCGAATCATGAATCATGAATCGAATCATGAATCATGAATTGAATCGTGAATCATGAATTGAATCATGAATCATGAATCATGAATCATGAATTGAATCATGAATTGAATCATGAATTGAATAATGAATCATGAAATGAATTATGAATTGAATCATGAATCATGAATCGAATCATGAATCATGAATCGAATCATGAATCATGAATTGAATCGTGAATCATGAATTGAATCATGAATCATGAATCATGAATCATGAATTGAATCATGAATTGAATCATGAATCATGAATCAAATCATGAATCATGAATCGAACCATGAATCATGAATTGAATCATGAATCATGAATTAAATCATGAATCATGAATCATGAATCATGAATTGAATCATGAATTGAATCATGAATCATGAATCATGAATCATGAATTGAATCATAAATCATGATTTGAATAATGAATCATAAATTGAATCATGAATCATGATTCGAATCATGAATCATGAATCGAATCATGAATCATGAATTGAATCATGAATTGAATCATGAATCATGAATCATGAAATGAATCATGAATCATTAATCGAATCATGGATCATGAATTGAATCATGAATTAAATCATGAATCAAATCATGAACCATGAATCATGAATTGAGTTATGAATCATGAATTGAATCATGAATTGAATCATGAATCATGAATCGAATCATGAATCAGGAATTGAATCATGAATTATGAATCATGAATCATGAATCATGAATCAAATCATGAATCATAAATCATGAATTGAATCATGAATCATGAACTGAATCATGAATTGAATCCTGAATCATGAATCATGAATCGAATCATGAATCAGGAATTGAATCATGAATTATGAATCATGAATCATGAATCATGAATCAAATCATGAATCATGAATTAAATCATAATTCATGAACTGAATCATGAATCGAATCATAAATCATGAATCGAATCATAAATCATGAATTGAATCATGAATCATGAATTGAATTATGAATGATGAATTCAATCATGAATTCAATCATGAATCATAAATCATGGAATGAATCATGAAATAAATCATGAAATGAATCATGAATCATAAATTGAATCATAAATCATTAATCATGAATCGAATCATGAATCATGAATTTAATCATGAATCATGAACTGAATCATGAATTGAATCCTGAATCATGAATCATGAAATGAATCATGAATCATGAATCGAATCATGATTCATGCATTGAATCATGAATCATGAATTGAATCATGAAATGAATCATGAATTGAATCATGAATCATAAATCATGAAATGAATCATGAAATAAATCATGAAATGAATCATGAATCATGAATTGAATCATAAATCATTAATCATGAATTGAATCATGAATCATGAACTAAATCATGAATTGAATCATAAATCATGAATCATGAAATGAATCATAAATCATGAATCAAATCATGAATCAAGAATCATGATTCATGAATCAAATCATGAATCATGAATCATGAATTGAATCATGAATCATGATTTGAAATCATGAATCAATTGAATCATGAATCATGAATCGAATAATGAATCATGAATCAAATCATGAATCATGAAATGAATCATGAATTGAATCATGAATCATAAATCATGAAATGAATCACGAATAAAAAATCAAATTATGAATCATGAATTGAATCATGAATCGAATCATTAACCATGAATCATGAATTGAATTATGAATCATGATTTGAAATCATGAATCAATTGAATCATGAATCATGAATCGAATCATGAATCATGAATTGAATCATGAATCATAAATCATGAAATGAATCACGAATAAAAAATCAAATTATGAATCATGAATTGAATCATGAATCGAATCATTAACCATGAATCATGAATTGAATTATGAATCATGAATTGAATCATGAATCATGAATCGAATCATGAATCAGGAATTGAATCATGAATTATGAATCATGAATCATGAATCATGAATTGAATCATGAATCATGAACTGAATCATGAATTGAATCCTGCATCATAAATCATGAAATGAATCATGAATCATTAATTGAATCATGAATCGAGTCATGAATCATGAATCGAATCATGATTCATGCATTGAATCATGAATCATGAATTGAATCATGAAATGAATCATGAATTGAATCACGAATCATGAATCGAATCATAAATCATGAATTGAATCATTAATCATGAATCATGAATTGAATCATGAATCATGAAATCAATCATGATTTGAATCATGAATCATAATTCATGAAATGAATCATAAAATAAATCATGAAATGAATCATGAATCATGAATTGAATCATAAATCATTAATCATAAATTGAATCATGAATCATGAACTAAATCATGAATTGAATCATAAATCATGAATCATGAAACGAATCATAAATCATGAATCAAATCATGAATCATGAATCAAGCCATGAATCAAGAATCATGAGTCATGAATCAAATCATGAATCATGAATCAAATCATGAATCATGAATTGAATCATGAATTGAATCATGAATCATGAATCATGAAATGAATCATAAATCATTAATCGAATCATGAATCATGAATTGAATCATGAATTGAATCATGAATCATAAATCATGAAATGAATCATGAAATAAATCATGAAAGGAATCATGAATCATGAATTGAATCATAAATCATTAATCATGAATTGAATCATGAATCATGAACTAAATCATGAATCGAATCATGAATCATGAATCATGAATTGAATCATGAATCATGAACTGAATCATGAATTGAATCCTGAATCATGAATCATGAAATGAATCATGAATTATGAATTGAATCATGAATTGAATCATGAATCATGAATCGAATCTTGATTCATGCATTGAATCATGAATCATGAATTGAATCATGAAATGAATCATGAATTGAATCATGAATCATGAATCGAATCATAAATCATGAATTGAATCATGAATCATGAATCATGAATTCAATCATGAATTGAATCATGAATCATAAATCATAAATTAATCATGAAATAAATCATAAAATGAATCATGAATCATGAATTAAATCATAAATCAATAATCATGAATTGAATCATGAATCATGAACTAAATCATGAATTGAATAATAAATTATGAATCATGAATCGAATCATAAATCATGAATCAAATCATGAATCAAGAATCATGAATCATGAATCAAATCATGAATCATGAATCATGAATTGAATCATGAATCATGAATCATGAATCATGAATTGAATAAAGAATCATGAATCGAATCATGAATCATGAATTGAATCATGAATCATGAATTGAATCATGAATCATGAATTATGAATCTAATCATGAATCATGAATCATGAATTGAATCATGAATTATGAATCATGAATCATGAATTGAATCATGAATTGAATTATGAATCTAATCATGAATCATGAATCATGAATTGAATCATGAATTGAATCATGAATTGAATCATGAATTGAATCACGAATCATGAAATAAATTATGAATTGAATCATGAATCATGAATTGAATCATGAATCATGAATCATGAATTGAATCATGAATCATGATTCGAATCATGAATCATGAATTAAATCATGAATCTTCAATCGAATCATGAATCATGAATTAAATCATGAATCTTCAATCGAATCATTAATCATGAATCGAACCATGAATCATGAATTGAATCATGGATTGAATCATGAATCATGAATCATGAAATGAATCATGAATTTAATCATGAAATGAATTATGAATCATTAATTGAATCATGAATCATTAATCCTGAATCTTAATTTAAATCATAAATCATAATTCATGAATTGAAACATGAATCATGAACTGAATCATAAATTGAATCATGAATCATGAATAATGAAATGAATCATGAATTAATGAATTGAATCATGAATCGTGAATCGAATCATGAATCATGAATCGAATCATGAATCATGAATTGAATCATGAATTGAATCATTAAATGAATCATGAATTGAATCATGAATCATGAATCGAATCATGAATCATGAATTGAATCATGAATCATGAATCATGAATCATGAATCATGATTTAAATCATGAATCATGAATCATGAATTGAATCATGAATCATGAATTGAATCATGAATTGAATCATAATTCATTAATCATGAATTGAATCATGAATCATGAACTAAATCATGAATTGAATCATGAATCATGAATCATGAAACGAATCATGAATCATGAATCAAATCATGAATCAAGAATCATGAATCATGAATCATGAATCGAATCATGAATCATGAATCATGAATGGAATCATGAATCATGAATCGAATCATGAATTGAATCATGAATTGAATAATGAATCATGAAATGAATCATGAATTGAATCATGAATCATGAATCGAATCATGAATCATGAATCGAATCATGAATCATGAATTGAATCATGAATCATGAATTGAATCATGAATTGAATCATGAATCATGAATCATGAATTTAATCATGAATCATGATTTGAATCATGAATCATTAATTGAATCATGAATCATGAATCGAATCATGAATCGAATCATGAATCATGAATTGAATCATGAATTGAATTATGAATCATGAATCATTAATCGAATCATGAATCATGAATTGAATCATGAATTGAATCATGAATTGAATCATGAATCAAATCATGAACCATGAATCATGAATTGAATTATGAATCATGAATTGAATCATGAATTGAATAATGAATCATGAATTGAATTGTGAATCATGAATTGAATCATGAATCATGAATCATGAATCATGAATTGAATCATGAATTGAATCATGAATCATGAATCATGAATTGAATCATGAATCATGATTTGAATCATGAATCATTAATTGAATCATGAATCATGAATTGAATCATTAATCGAATCATGAATTATGAATTGAATCGTGAATTGAATCATGAATCATGAATCATGAATCATTAATTGAATCATGAATCATGAATCGAATCATGAATCGAATCATGAATCATGAATTGAATCATTAATTGAATCATGAATCATGAATCATGAATCATTAATCGAATCATGAATCATGAATTGAATCATGAATTGAATCATGAATTGAATCATGAATTGAATCATGAATTGAATCATGAATCAAATCATGAACCATGAATCATGAATTAAATTATGAATCATGAATCGAATCATGAATCATGAATCATGAATTGAATCATGAATCATGAACTGAATCATGAATTGAATCCTAAATCATAAATCATGAATTGAATCATTAATCGAATCATGAATCATGAATCGAATCATGATTCATGCATTGAATCATAAATCATGAATTGAATCATGAAATGAATCATGAATTGAATCATGAATCATAAATCGAATCATAAATCATGAATTGAATCATGAATCATGAATCATAAATCGAATCATAAATCATGAATTGAATCATGAATCATGAATCATGAATCAGAAATCATGAAATGAATCATGAAATAAATCATGAAATGAATCATGAATCATGAATTGAATCATAAATCATTAATCATGAAACCAATCATAAATCATGAATCAAATCATGAATCAAGAATCATGAATCATGAATCAAATCATGAATCATGAATTGAATCATGAATTGAATTATGAATTGAATCAAGAATCATGAATCGAATCATGAATCAAATCATGAATCATGAATTGAATCATGAATCATGAAATGAATCATGAATCATGAATCAAATTATGAATTATGAATTGAATCATAAATCATGAATTGAATCATGAACTAAATCATGAATTGAATCATAAATCATAAATCATGAAATGAATCATAAATCATGAATTAAATCATGAATCAAGAATCATGAATCATGAATCGAATCATGAATCATGAAATAAATCATGAAATGAATCATGAATCATGAATTAAATCATAAATCATTAATCATGAATTGAATCATGAATCATGAACTAAATCATGAATTGAATCATAAATCATGAATCATGAAACGAATCATGAATCAAATCATGAATCAAATCAAGAATCATGAATCATGAATCAAATCATGAATCATGAATCATGAATTGAATCATGAATCATGAATCATGAATCAAATCATGAATCATGAATTGAATCATGAATCATGAATTATGAATTGAATCAAGAATCATGAATCGAATCATGAATCAAATCATGAATCATGAATTGAATCATGAATTGAATCATGAATCATGAAATGAATCATGAATCATGAATCAAATCATGAATTATGAATTGAATCATAAATCATGAATTGAATCATGAATCATGAACTAAATCATGAATTGAATCATAAATCATGAATCATGAAATGAATCATAAATCATGAATTAAATCATGAATCCAGAATCATGAATCATGAATCGAATCATGAATCATGAAATAAATCATGAAATGAATCATGAATCATGAATTGAATCATAAATCATTAATCATGAATTGAATCATGAATCATGAACTAAATCATGAATTGAATCATAAATCATGAATCATGAAACGAATCATGAATCAAATCATGAATCAAATCAATAATCATGAATCATGAATCAAATCATGAATCATGAATCATGAATTGAATCATGAATCATGAATCATGAATCATGAATTGAATCATAAATCATGAATTGAATTATGAATCATGAACTAAATCATGAATTGAATCATAAATCATGAATCATGAAACGAATCATAAATCATGAATCAAATCATGAATCAAGAATCATGAATCATGAATCAAATCATGAATCATGAAATAAATCATGAAATGAATCATGAATTGAATCATAAATCATTAATCATGAATCATGAATTGAATCAAGAATCATGAATCTAATCATGAATCGAATCATGAATCATGAAATGAATCATGAATCATGAATCAAATCATGAATCATGAATTGAATCATGAATCATGAATTGAATCATGAATCATAAATTATGAATCTAATCATGAATCATGAATCATGAATTGAATCATGAATCATGAACTGAATCATGAATTGAATCCTGAATCATGAATCATGAAATGAATCATGATTCGTGAATTGAATCATGAATCATGAATTGAATCATGAATTGAATCATGAATCATGAATCGAATCATGAACCATGAATCATGAATTGAATCATGAATCATGAATTGAATCATGAATCATGAATCGAATCATGAATCGAATCATGAATCATGAATTGAATCATGAAATGAATCATGAATTAAATCATGAAATGAATCATGAATCATGAATTGAATCATAAATCATGAATCATGAATCATAAATTATGAATTGAATCATGAATCATGAATCATAAATCATGAATCATGAATCATAAATTATGAATTGAATCATGAATCATGAAACAAATCATGAATCATGAATTGAATTATGAATCATGAAATATGAATCTAATCATGAATCATGAATCATGAAATGAATCATGAATTGAATCATGAATTGAATCATGAATCATGAATTGAATCATGAATCATGAATTGAATCATGAATCATGAATTGAATCATGAATCATGGATCATGAAATGAATCATGAATTGAATCATAAATCATGAATTGAATTATGAATCATGAACTAAATCATGAATTGAATCATAAATCATGAATCATGAAACGAATCATAAATCATGAATCAAATCATGAATCAAGAATCATGAATCATGAATCAAATCATGAATCATGAAATGAATCATGAATCATGAATTGAATCATAAATCATTAATCATGAATCATGAATTGAATCAAGAATCATGAATCGAATCATGAATCGAATCATGAATCATGAAATGAATCATGAATCATGAATCAAATCATGAATCATGAATTGAATCATGAATCATGAATTGAATCATGAATCATGAATTATGAATCTAATCATGAATCATGAATCATGAATTGAATCCTGAATCATGAATCATGAAATGAATCATGATTCGTGAATTGAATCATGAATCATGAATTGAATCATGAATTGAATCATGAATCATGAATCGAATCATGAACCATGAATCATGAATTGAATCATGAATCATGAATTGAATCATAAATCATGAATCGAATCATGAATCGAATCATGAATCATGAATTGAATCATGAAATGAATCATGAATTAAATCATGAAATGAATCATGAATCATGAATTGAATCATAAATCATGAATCATAAATTATGAATTGAATCATGAATCATGAATCATAAATCATGAATCATGAATCATAAATTATGAATTGAATCATGAATCATGAAACAAATCATGAATCATGAATTGAATTATGAATCATGAAATATGAATCTAATCATGAATCATGAATCATGAAATGAATCATGAATTGAATCATGAATTGAATCATGAATCATGAATTGAATCATGAATCATGAATTGAATCATGGATCATGAAATGAATCATGAATCGAATCATGAATCATGAATTGAATCATGAATCATGAATCATGAATCATGAATTGAATCATGAATTGAATCATGAATTGAATCATGAATCATGAAATAAATCATGAATTGAATCATGAATTGAATCATGAATCATGAATTGAATCATGAATCATGAATCATGAATCATGAATCATGAATTGAATCATGAATCATGAATCGAATCATTAATCATAAATCAAATCATGAATCATGAATTGAATCATGAATCATGAATTGAATCATGAATCATAAATCATGAATTAAATCATGAATCATAAATCGACTCATGAATCATGAATTAAATCATGAATCTTCAATCGAATCATGAATCATAAATTAAATCATGAATCTTCAATCGAATCATGAATCATGAATCGAATCATGAATTGAATCATGGATTGAATCATGAATCATGAATCATGAAATGACTCATGAATTTAATCATGAAATGAATTATGAACCATTAATTGAATCATGAATCATGAATCATGAAATGAATCATGAATCATGAATTGAATCATGAATTGAATCATGAATCATGAACTAAATCATGAATCAAGAATCATGAATCATGAATCATGAATTGAATCATTAAATGAATCATGAATTGAATCATGAATTATGTATCGAATCATGAATCATGAATTGAATCATGAATCATGAATCATGAATCATTAATCAAATCATGAATCATGAATCATGAATTAAATCATGAATCATGAATTGAATCATGAATTGAATCATGAATCATGAAATGAATCATAATTCATGAATTGAATCATAAATCATTAATCATGAATTGAATCATGAATCATGAACTAAATCATGAATTGAATCATGAATCATGAAACATGAAACGAATCATGAATCATGAATCAAATCATGAATCAAGAATCATGAATCATGAATCATCATGAATCATGAATTGAATCATGAATCATAATTCATGAATGGAATCATGAATCATGAATCGAATCATGAATTGAATCATGAATCATGAAATGAATCATGAATCATGAATTGAATCATGAATCATGAATCGAATCATGAATCATGAATGGAATCATGAATCATGAATTGAATCATGAATCATGATTTGAATCATGAATTGAATCATGAATTGAATCATGAATCATGAATCATGAATCATGAATTCAATCATGAATCATGATTTGAATCATGAATCATTAATTGAATCATGAATCATAAATCGAATCATGAATCATGAATGGAATCATGAATCATGAATTGAATCATGAATCATGAATTGAATCATGAATCATGAATCATGAATCATGAATTGAATCATGAATTGAATCATGAATCATGAATCATGAATCATGAATTCAATCATGAATCATGATTTGAATCATGAATCATTAATTGAATCATGAATCATAAATCGAATCATGAATCATTAATCGAATCATGAATCATGAATTGAATCATGAATTGAATTATGAATCATGAATTGAATCATGAATTGAATCATGAATCATGAATCGAATCATGAATCAGGAATTGAATCATGAATCATGAACTGAATCATGAAGTGAATCCTGAATCATGAATCATGAATCGAATCATGAATCATGAATCATGAATGGAATCATGAATCATGAACTGAATCATGAATTGAATCCTGAATCATGAATCATGAAATGAATCATGAATCATGAATTGAATCATGAATCGAATCATGAATCATGAATCAAATCATGATTCATCCATTGAATCATGAATCATGAATTGAATCATGAAATGAATCATGAATTGAATCATGAATCATGAATCGAATCATAAATCATGAATTGAATCATGAATCATTAATCATGAATTGAATCATGAATCATGAATTTAATCATGAATTGAATCATGAATCATAAATCATGAAATGAATCATGAAATAAATCATGAAATGAATCATGAATCATGAATTGAATCATAAATCATTAATCATGAATCATGAACTAAATCATGAATTGAATCATGAATCATGAATCATGAATCATGAATTGAATCATGAATCATGATTTGAATCATGAATCATTAATTGAATCATGAATCATGAATCGAATCATGAATCATTAATCGAATCATGAATCATGAATTGAATCATGAATTGAATTATGAATCATGAATTGAATCATGAATTGAATCATGAATCCTGAATCGAATCATGAATCATGAATCGAATCATGAATCATGAATCATGAAATGAATCATGAATCGAATCATGAATCATGAATCGAATCATGATTCATGCATTGAATCATGAATTATGAATTGAATCATGAAATGAATCATGAATTGAATCATGAATCATGAATCGAATCATAAATCATGAATTGAATCATGAATCATTAATCATGAATTGAATCATGAATCATGAATTCAATCATGAATTGAATCATGAATCATAAATCATGAAATGAATCATGAAATAAATCATGAAATGAATCATGAATCATGAATTGAATCATAAATCATAAATCATGAATCATGAACTAAATCATGAATTGAATCATGAATCATGAATCATGAATCATGAATTGAATCATGAATCATGATTTGAATCATGAATCATTAATTGAATCATGAATCATGAATCAAATCATTAATCGAATCATGAATCATGAATTGAATCATGAATTGAATTATGAATTATGAATTGAATCATGAATTGAATCAGGAATCCTAAATCGAATCATGAATCATGAATCGAATCATGAATCATGAATCATGAAATGAATCATGAATCATGAATTGAATCATGAATCGAATCATGAATCATGAATCGAATCATGATTCATGCATTGAATCATGAATTATGAATTGAATCATGAAATGAATCATGAATTGAATCATGAATCATGAATCGAATCATAAATCATGAATTGAATCATGAATCTTGAATCGAATCATAAATCATGAATTGAATCATGAATCATGAATCATGAATTCAATCATGAATTGAATCATGAATCATACATCATGAAATGAATCATGAAATAAATCATGAAATGAATTATGAATCATGAATTGAATCATAAATCATTAATCATGAATTGAATCATGAATCATGAACTAAATCATGAATTGAATCATAAATCATGAATCATGAAACGAATCATAAATCATGAATCAAATCATGAATCAAGAATCATGAATCATGAATCAAATCATGAATCATGAATCATGAATTGAATCATGAATCATAAATCATGAATCGAATCATGAATCATGAATCATGAATGGAATCATGAATCATGAACTGAATCATGAATTGAATCCTGAATCATGAATCATGAATCGAATCATGAATCATGAATCATGAATGGAATCATGAATCATGAACTGAATCATGAATTGAATCCTGAATCATGAATCATGAAATGAATCATGAATCATGAATTGAATCATGAATCGAATCATGAATCATGAATCAAATCATGATTCATGCATTGAATCATGAATCATGAATTGAATCATGAAATGAATCATGAATTGAATCATGAATCATGAATCGAATCATAAATCATGAATTGAATCATAAATCATTAATCATGAATTGAATCATGAATCATAAATTGAATCATGAATTGAATCATGAATCATAAATCATGAAATGAATCATGAAATAAATCATGAAATGAATCATGAATCATGAATTGAATCATGAATCATGAATTGAATCATAAATCATGAATTGAATCATGAATCTTGAATCGAATCATAAATCATGAATTGAATCATGAATCATGAATCATGAATTCAATCATGAATTGAATCATGAATCATACATCATGAAATGAATCATGAAATAAATCATGAAATGAATTATGAATCATGAATTGAATCATAAATCATTAATCATGAATTGAATCATGAATCATGAACTAAATCATGAATTGAATCATAAATCATGAATCATAAATCATGAATCATAAATCATGAATCAAATCATGAATCAAGAATCATGAATCATGAATCAAATCATGAATCATGAATCATGAATTGAATCATGAATCATAAATCATGAATCGAATCATGAATCATGAATCATGAATGGAATCATGAATCATGAACTGAATCATGAATTGAATCCTGAATCATGAATCATGAATCGAATCATGAATCATGAATCATGAATGGAATCATGAATCATGAACTGAATCATGAATTGAATCCTGAATCATGAATCATGAAATGAATCATGAATCATGAATTGAATCATGAATCGAATCATGAATCATGAATCAAATCATGATTCATGCATTGAATCATGAATCATGAATTGAATCATGAAATGAATCATGAATTGAATCATGAATCATGAATCGAATCATAAATCATGAATTGAATCATAAATCATTAATCATGAATTGAATCATGAATCATGAATTGAATCATGAATTGAATCATGAATCATAAATCATGAAATGAATCATGAAATAAATCATGAAATGAATCATGAATCATGAATTGAATCATAAATCATTAATCATGAATCATGAACTAAATCATGAATTGAATCATGAATCATGAATCATGAATCATGAATTGAATCATGAATCATGATTTGAATCATGAATCATTAATCGAATCATGAATCATGAATTGAATCATGAATTGAATTATGAATCATGAATTGAATCATGAATTGAATCATGAATCATGAATCGAATCATGAATCATGAATCGAATCATGAATCATGAATCATGAAATGAATCATGAATCATGAATTGAATCATGAATCGAATCATGAATCATGAATCGAATCATGATTCATGCATTGAATCATGAATCATGAATTGAATCATGAAATGAATCATGAATTGAATCATGAATCATGAATAGAATCATAAATCATGAATTGAATCATGAATCATTTATCATGAATTGAATCATGAATCATGAATTCAATCATGAATTGAATCATGAATCATAAATCATGAAATGAATCATGAAATAAATCATGAAATGAATCATGAAATAAATCATGAAATGAATCATGAATCATGAATTGAATCATAAATCATTAATCATGAATCATGAACTAAATCATGAATTCAATCATGAATTGAATCATGAATCATAAATCATGAAATGAATCATGAAATAAATCATGAAATGAATCATGAATCATGAATTGAATCATAAATCATTAATCATGAATCATGAACTAAATCATGAATTGAATCATGAATTATGAATTGAATCATGAAATGAATCATGAATCGAATCATGAATCATGAATCGAATCATAAATCATGAATTGAATCATGAATCTTGAATCGAATCATAAATCATGAATTGAATCATGAATCATGAATCATGAATTCAATCATGAATCATGAATCAAATCATGAATCATGAAATAAATCATGAAATGAATCATGAATTGAATCATAAATCATTAATCATGAATCATGAATTGAATCAAGAATCATGAATCTAATCATGAATCGAATCATGAATCATGAAATGAATCATGAATCATGAATCAAATCATGAATCATGAATTGAATCATGAATCATGAATTGAATCATGAATCATAAATTATGAATCTAATCATGAATCATGAATCATGAATTGAATCATGAATCATGAACTGAATCATGAATTGAATCCTGAATCATGAATCATGAATGAATCATGATTCGTGAATTGAATCATGAATCATGAATTGAATCATGAATTGAATCATGAATCATGAATCGAATCATGAACCATGAATCATGAATTGAATCATGAATCATGAATTGAATCATGAATCATGAATCGAATCATGAATCGAATCATGAATCATGAATTGAATCATGAAATGAATCATGAATTAAATCATGAAATGAATCATGAATCATGAATTGAATCATAAATCATGAATCATGAATCATGAATGGAATCATGAATCATGAACTGAATCATGAATTGAATCCTGAATCATGAATCATGAAATGAATCATGAATCATGAATTGAATCATGAATCGAATCATGAATCATGAATCAAATCATGATTCATGCATTGAATCATGAATCATGAATTGAATCATGAAATGAATCATGAATTGAATCATGAAATGAATCATGAATTGAATCATGAATCATGAATCGAATCATAAATCATGAATTGAATCATAAATCATTAATCATGAATTGAATCATGAATCATAAATTGAATCATGAATTGAATCATGAATCATAAATCATGAAATGAATCATGAAATAAATCATGAAATGAATCATGAATCATGAATTGAATCATGAATCATGAATTGAATCATAAATCATGAATTGAATCATGAATCTTGAATCGAATCATAAATCATGAATTGAATCATGAATCATGAATCATGAATTCAATCATGAATTGAATCATGAATCATACATCATGAAATGAATCATAAATAAATCATGAAATGAATTATGAATCATGAATTGAATCATAAATCATTAATCATGAATTGAATCATGAATCATGAACTAAATCATGAATTGAATCATAAATCATGAATCATAAATCATGAATCATAAATCATGAATCAAATCATGAATCAAGAATCATGAATCATGAATCAAATCATGAATCATGAATCATGAATTGAATCATGAATCATAAATCATGAATCGAATCATGAATCATGAATCATGAATGGAATCATGAATCATGAACTGAATCATGAATTGAATCCTGAATCATGAATCATGAATCGAATCATGAATCATGAATCATGAATGGAATCATGAATCATGAACTGAATCATGAATTGAATCCTGAATCATGAATCATGAAATGAATCATGAATCATGAATTGAATCATGAATCGAATCATGAATCATGAATCAAATCATGATTCATGCATTGAATCATGAATCATGAATTGAATCATGAATGAATCATGAATTGAATCATGAATCATGAATCGAATCATAAATCATGAATTGAATCATAAATCATTAATCATGAATTGAATCATGAATCATGAATTGAATCATGAATTGAATCATGAATCATAAATCATGAAATGAATCATGAAATAAATCATTGAAATGAATCATGAATCATGAATTGAATCATAAATCATTAATCATGAATCATGAACTAAATCATGAATTGAATCATGAATCATGAATCATGAATCATGAATTGAATCATGAATCATGATTTGAATCATGAATCATTAATCGAATCATGAATCATGAATTGAATCATGAATTGAATTATGAATCATGAATTGAATCATGAATTGAATCATGAATCATGAATCGAAATCATGAATCATGAATCGAATCATGAATCATGAATCATGAAATGAATCATGAATCATGAATTGAATCATGAATCGAATCATGAATCATGAATCGAATCATGATTCATGCATTGAATCATGAATCATGAATTGAATCATGAAATGAATCATGAATTGAATCATGAATCATGAATAGAATCATAAATCATGAATTGAATCATGAATCATTTATCATGAATTGAATCATGAATCATGAATTCAATCATGAATTGAATCATGAATCATAAATCATGAAATGAATCATGAAATAAATCATGAAATGAATCATGAAATAAATCATGAAATGAATCATGAATCATGAATTGAATCATAAATCATTAATCATGAATCATGAACTAAATCATGAATTCAATCATGAATTGAATCATGAATCATAAATCATGAAATGAATCATGAAATAAATCATGAAATGAATCATGAATCATGAATTGAATCATAAATCATTAATCATGAATCATGAACTAAATCATGAATTGAATCATGAATTATGAATTGAATCATGAAATGAATCATGAATTGAATCATGAATCATGAATCGAATCATAAATCATGAATTGAATCATGAATCTTGAATCGAATCATAAATCATGAATTGAATCATGAATCATGAATCATGAATTCAATCATGAATCATGAATCAAATCATGAATCATGAAATAAATCATGAAATGAATCATGAATTGAATCATAAATCATTAATCATGAATCATGGAATTGAATCAAGAATCATGAATCTAATCATGAATCGAATCATGAATCATGAAATGAATCATGAATCATGAATCAAATCATGAATCATGAATTGAATCATGAATCATGAATTGAATCATGAATCATAAATTATGAATCTAATCATGAATCATGAATCATGAATTGAATCATGAATCATGAACTGAATCATGAATTGAATCCTGAATCATGAATCATGAAATGAATCATGATTCGTGAATTGAATCATGAATCATGAATTGAATCATGAATTGAATCATGAATCATGAATCGAATCATGAACCATGAATCATGAATTGAATCATGAATCATGAATTGAATCATGAATCATGAATCGAATCATGAATCGAATCATGAATCATGAATTGAATCATGAAATGAATCATGAATCATGAATTGAATCATAAATCATGAATCATGAATCATAAATTATGAATTGAATCATGAATCATGAATCATAAATCATGAATCATGAATCATAAATTATGAATTGAATCATGAATCATGAAACAAATCATGAATCATGAATTGAATTATGAATCATGAAATATGAATCTAATCATGAATCATGAATCATGAAATGAATCATGAATTGAATCATGAATTGAATCATGAATCATGAATTGAATCATGAATCATGAATTGAATCATGAATCATGGATCATGAAATGAATCATGAATTGAATCATAAATCATGAATTGAATTATGAATCATGAACTAAATCATGAATTGAATCATAAATCATGAATCATGAAACGAATCATAAATCATGAATCAAATCATGAATCAAGAATCATGAATCATGAATCAAATCATGAATCATGAAATGAATCATGAATCATGAATTGAATCATAAATCATTAATCATGAATCATGAATTGAATCAAGAATCATGAATCGAATCATGAATCGAATCATGAATCATGAAATGAATCATGAATCATGAATCAAATCATGAATCATGAATTGAATCATGAATCATGAATTGAATCATGAATCATGAATTATGAATCTAATCATGAATCATGAATCATGAATTGAATCCTGAATCATGAATCATGAAATGAATCATGATTCGTGAATTGAATCATGAATCATGAATTGAATCATGAATTGAATCATGAATCATGAATCGAATCATGAACCATGAATCATGAATTGAATCATGAATCATGAATTGAATCATAAATCATGAATCGAATCATGAATCGAATCATGAATCATGAATTGAATCATGAAATGAATCATGAATTAAATCATGAAATGAATCATGAATCATGAATTGAATCATAAATCATGAATCATAAATTATGAATTGAATCATGAATCATGAATCATAAATCATGAATCATGAATCATAAATTATGAATTGAATCATGAATCATGAAACAAATCATGAATCATGAATTGAATTATGAATCATGAAATATGAATCTAATCATGAATCATGAATCATGAAATGAATCATGAATTGAATCATGAATTGAATCATGAATCATGAATTGAATCATGAATCATGAATTGAATCATGGATCATGAAATGAATCATGAATCGAATCATGAATCATGAATTGAATCATGAATCATGAATCATGAATCATGAATTGAATCATGAATTGAATCATGAATTGAATCATGAATCATGAAATAAATCATGAATTGAATCATGAATTGAATCATGAATCATGAATTGAATCATGAATCATGAATTGAATCATGAATCATGAATCATGAATCATGAATCATGAATTGAATCATGAATCATGAATCGAATCATTAATCATAAATCAAATCATGAATCATGAATTGAATCATGAATCATGAATTGAATCATGAATCATAAATCATGAATTAAATCATGAATCATAAATCGACTCATGAATCATGAATTAAATCATGAATCTTCAATCGAATCATGAATCATAAATTAAATCATGAATCTTCAATCGAATCATGAATCATGAATCGAATCATGAATTGAATCATGGATTGAATCATGAATCATGAATCATGAAATGACTCATGAATTTAATCATGAAATGAATTATGAACCATTAATTGAATCATGAATCATGAATCATGAAATGAATCATGAATCATGAATTGAATCATGAATTGAATCATGAATCATGAACTAAATCATGAATCAAGAATCATGAATCATGAATCATGAATTGAATCATTAAATGAATCATGAATTGAATCATGAATTATGTATCGAATCATGAATCATGAATTGAATCATGAATCATGAATCATGAATCATTAATCAAATCATGAATCATGAATCATGAATTGAATCATGAATCATGAATTGAATCATGAATTGAATCATGAATCATGAAATGAATCATAATTCATGAATTGAATCATAAATCATTAATCATGAATTGAATCATGAATCATGAACTAAATCATGAATTGAATCATGAATCATGAAACATGAAACGAATCATGAATCATGAATCAAATCATGAATCAAGAATCATGAATCATGAATCATCATGAATCATGAATTGAATCATGAATCATAATTCATGAATGGAATCATGAATCATGAATCGAATCATGAATTGAATCATGAATCATGAAATGAATCATGAATCATGAATTGAATCATGAATCATGAATCGAATCATGAATCATGAATGGAATCATGAATCATGAATTGAATCATGAATCATGATTTGAATCATGAATTGAATCATGAATTGAATCATGAATCATGAATCATGAATCATGAATTCAATCATGAATCATGATTTGAATCATGAATCATTAATTGAATCATGAATCATAAATCGAATCATGAATCATGAATGGAATCATGAATCATGAATTGAATCATGAATCATGAATTGAATCATGAATCATGAATCATGAATCATGAATTGAATCATGAATTGAATCATGAATCATGAATCATGAATCATGAATTCAATCATGAATCATGATTTGAATCATGAATCATTAATTGAATCATGAATCATAAATCGAATCATGAATCATTAATCGAATCATGAATCATGAATTGAATCATGAATTGAATTATGAATCATGAATTGAATCATGAATTGAATCATGAATCATGAATCGAATCATGAATCAGGAATTGAATCATGAATCATGAACTGAATCATGAAGTGAATCCTGAATCATGAATCATGAATCGAATCATGAATCATGAATCATGAATGGAATCATGAATCATGAACTGAATCATGAATTGAATCCTGAATCATGAATCATGAAATGAATCATGAATCATGAATTGAATCATGAATCGAATCATGAATCATGAATCAAATCATGATTCATCCATTGAATCATGAATCATGAATTGAATCATGAAATGAATCATGAATTGAATCATGAATCATGAATCGAATCATAAATCATGAATTGAATCATGAATCATTAATCATGAATTGAATCATGAATCATGAATTTAATCATGAATTGAATCATGAATCATAAATCATGAAATGAATCATGAAATAAATCATGAAATGAATCATGAATCATGAATTGAATCATAAATCATTAATCATGAATCATGAACTAAATCATGAATTGAATCATGAATCATGAATCATGAATCATGAATTGAATCATGAATCATGATTTGAATCATGAATCATTAATTGAATCATGAATCATGAATCGAATCATGAATCATTAATCGAATCATGAATCATGAATTGAATCATGAATTGAATTATGAATCATGAATTGAATCATGAATTGAATCATGAATCCTGAATCGAATCATGAATCATGAATCGAATCATGAATCATGAATCATGAAATGAATCATGAATCGAATCATGAATCATGAATCGAATCATGATTCATGCATTGAATCATGAATTATGAATTGAATCATGAAATGAATCATGAATTGAATCATGAATCATGAATCGAATCATAAATCATGAATTGAATCATGAATCATTAATCATGAATTGAATCATGAATCATGAATTGAATCATGAATTGAATCATGAATCATAAATCATGAAATGAATCATGAAATAAATCATGAAATGAATCATGAATCATGAATTGAATCATAAATCATTAATCATGAATCATGAACTAAATCATGAATTGAATCATGAATCATGAATCATGAATCATGAATTGAATCATGAATCATGATTTGAATCATGAATCATTAATTGAATCATGAATCATGAATCAAATCATTAATCGAATCATGAATCATGAATTGAATCATGAATTGAATTATGAATTATGAATTGAATCATGAATTGAATCAGGAATCCTAAATCGAATCATGAATCATGAATCGAATCATGAATCATGAATCATGAAATGAATCATGAATCATGAATTGAATCATGAATCGAATCATGAATCATGAATCGAATCATGATTCATGCATTGAATCATGAATTATGAATTGAATCATGAAATGAATCATGAATTGAATCATGAATCATGAATCGAATCATAAATCATGAATTGAATCATGAATCTTGAATCGAATCATAAATCATGAATTGAATCATGAATCATGAATCATGAATTCAATCATGAATTGAATCATGAATCATACATCATGAAATGAATCATGAAATAAATCATGAAATGAATTATGAATCATGAATTGAATCATAAATCATTAATCATGAATTGAATCATGAATCATGAACTAAATCATGAATTGAATCATAAATAATGAATCATGAAACGAATCATAAATCATGAATCAAATCATGAATCAAGAATCATGAATCATGAATCAAATCATGAATCATGAATCATGAATTGAATCATGAATCATAAATCATGAATCGAATCATGAATCATGAATCATGAATGGAATCATGAATCATGAACTGAATCATGAATTGAATCCTGAATCATGAATCATGAATCGAATCATGAATCATGAATCATGAATGGAATCATGAATCATGAACTGAATCATGAATTGAATCCTGAATCATGAATCATGAAATGAATCATGAATCATGAATTGAATCATGAATCGAATCATGAATCATGAATCAAATCATGATTCATGCATTGAATCATGAATCATGAATTGAATCATGAAATGAATCATGAATTGAATCATGAATCATGAATCGAATCATAAATCATGAATTGAATCATAAATCATTAATCATGAATTGAATCATGAATCATAAATTGAATCATGAATTGAATCATGAATCATAAATCATGAAATGAATCATGAAATAAATCATGAAATGAATCATGAATCATGAATTGAATCATGAATCATGAATTGAATCATAAATCATGAATTGAATCATGAATCTTGAATCGAATCATAAATCATGAATTGAATCATGAATCATGAATTCAATCATGAATTGAATCATGAATCATACATCATGAAATGAATCATGAAATAAATCATGAAATGAATTATGAATCATGAAATGAATCATAAATCATTAATCATGAATTGAATCATGAATCATGAACTAAATCATGAATTGAATCATAAATCATGAATCATAAATCATGAATCATAAATCATGAATCAAATCATGAATCAAGAATCATGAATCATGAATCAAATCATGAATCATGAATCATGAATTGAATCATGAATCATAAATCATGAATCGAATCATGAATCATGAATCATGAATGGAATCATGAATCATGAACTGAATCATGAATTGAATCCTGAATCATGAATCATGAATCGAATCATGAATCATGAATCATGAATGGAATCATGAATCATGAACTGAATCATGAATTGAATCCTGAATCATGAATCATGAAATGAATCATGAATCATGAATTGAATCATGAATCGAATCATGAATCATGAATCAAATCATGATTCATGCATTGAATCATGAATCATGAATTGAATCATGAAATGAATCATGAATTGAATCATGAATCATGAATCGAATCATAAATCATGAATTGAATCATAAATCATTAATCATGAATTGAATCATGAATCATGAATTGAATCATGAATTGAATCATGAATCATAAATCATGAAATGAATCATGAAATAAATCATGAAATGAATCATGAATCATGAATTGAATCATAAATCATTAATCATGAATCATGAACTAAATCATGAATTGAATCATGAATCATGAATCATGAATCATGAATTGAATCATGAATCATGATTTGAATCATGAATCATTAATCGAATCATGAATCATGAATTTAATCATGAATTGAATTATGAATCATGAATTGAATCATGAATTGAATCATGAATCATGAATCGAATCATGAATCATGAATCGAATCATGAATCATGAATCATGAAATGAATCATGAATCATGAATTGAATCATGAATCGAATCATGAATCATGAATCGAATCATGATTCATGCATTGAATCATGAATCATGAATTGAATCATGAAATGAATCATGAATTGAATCATGAATCATGAATAGAATCATAAATCATGAATTGAATCATGAATCATTTATCATGAATTGAATCATGAATCATGAATTCAATCATGAATTGAATCATGAATCATAAATCATGAAATGAATCATGAAATAAATCATGAAATGAATCATGAAATAAATCATGAAATGAATCATGAATCATGAATTGAATCATAAATCATTAATCATGAATCATGAACTAAATCATGAATTCAATCATGAATTGAATCATGAATCATAAATCATGAAATGAATCATGAAATAAATCATGAAATGAATCATGAATCATGAATTGAATCATAAATCATTAATCATGAATCATGAACTAAATCATGAATTGAATCATGAATTATGAATTGAATCATGAAATGAATCATGAATTGAATCATGAATCATGAATCGAATCATAAATCATGAATTGAATCATGAATCTTGAATCGAATCATAAATCATGAATTGAATCATGAATCATGAATCATGAATTCAATCATGAATTGAATCATGAAACATAAATCATGAAATGAATCATGAAATAAATCATGAAATGAATTATGAATCATGAATTGAATCATAAATCATTAATCATGAATTGAATCATGAATCATGAACTAAATCATGAATTGAATCATAAATCATGAATCATGAAACGAATCATAAATCATGAATCAAATCATGAATCAAGAATCATGAATCATGAATCAAATCATGAATCATGAATCATGAATTGAATCATGAATCATAAATCATGAATCATGAATTGAATCATGAATCATGAAATGAATCATGAATCATGAATCAAATCATGAATCATGAATTGAATCATGAATCATGAATCGAATAATGAATAATGAATCATGAATTGAATCACGAATCATGAATTGAATCATGAATCATGAATCGAATCATGAATCGAATCATGAATCATGAATTGAATCATGAATTGAATCATGAATCAAGAATCATGAAATGAATCATGAATTATATCATGAAATGAATCATGAATCATGAATTGAATCATAAATCATTAATCATGAATTGAATCATGAATCATGAACTAAATCATGAATCATAAATCATGAATCATGAATCAAATCATGAATCATGAATCATGAATTAGGTCATGAATCATGAATCATGAATTGAATCATAAATTATGAATCATAAATTATGAATTGAATCATGAATCATGAAACAAATCATGAATCATGAATTGAATCATGAATCATGAATCATAAATTATGAATTGAATCATGAATCATGAAACAAATCATGAATCATGAATTGAATCATGAATCATGAAATATGAATCTAATCATGAATTATGAATCATGAATCGAATCATGAATCATGAATCATGAATTGAATCATGAATCATGAATCAAATCATGATTCAGGAATTAAATCATGAATCATGAATCATGAATCATTAATCATGAATCATGAATTATGAATCATGAATTGAATCATGAATCATGAATCGAATCATGAATCATGAATTGAATCATGAATCATGAATTGAATCATGAATCATGAATTGAATCATGAATCATGAATCATGAATCATGAATTGAATCATGAATCATGAATCGAATCATGAATCATGAATTGAATTATGAATCATGAATTGAATCATAAATCATGATTTGAATCATGAATCATTAATTGAATCATGAATCATAAATCGAATCATGAATCATGAATCGAATCATGAATCATGAATTGAATCATGAATTGAATCATGAATCATGAATCATGAAATGAATCATGAATCATTAATCGAATCATGAATCATGAATTGAATCATGAATTGAATCAAGAATCAAATCATGAACCATGAATCATGAATTGAATTATGAATCATGAATTGAATCATGAATTGAATCATGAATCATGAATCGAATCATGAATCAGGAATTGAATCATGAATTATGAATCATGAATCATGAATCATGAAACAAATCATGAATCATGAATCATGAATTGAATCATGAATCATGAACTGAATCATGAATTGAATCCTGAATCATGAATCATGAAACAAATCATGAATCATGAATTGAATCATGAATCATAAATTATGAATTGAATCATGAATCATAAAACAAATCATGAATCATGAATTGAATCATGAATCATGAAATATGACTCTAATAATGAATTATGAATCATGAATCGAATCATGAATCATGAATCATGAATTGAATCATGAATCATGAATCGAATCATGATTCAGGAATTAAATCATGAATCATGAATCATGAATCATGAATCATAAATTGAATCATGAATCATGAATCGAATCATGAATCATGAATCGAATCATGAATCATGAATTGAATCATGAATCATGAATTGAATCATGACTCATGAATCATGAATCATGAATTGAATCATGAATTGAATCATGAATCATGAATCATGAATCATGAATTGAATCATAAATCATGATTTGAATCATGAATCATTAATTGAATCATGAATCATGAATCGAATCATGAATCATTAATCGAATCATGAATCATGAATTGAATCATGAATTGAATCATGAATCATGAATCATGAAATGAATCATGAATCATTAATCGAATCATGAATCATGAATTAAATCATGAATTGAATCATGAATCAAATCATGTACAATGAATCATGAATTGAATCATGAAATGAATCATGAATTGAATCATGAATAATGAATCGAATCATAAATCATGAATTGAATCATGAATCATGAATTGAAATATGAATCATGAATTCAATCATGAAATGAATCATGAATCATGAATTGAATCATAAATCATTAATCATGAATCGAATCATGAATCATGAATCATGAATTGAATCATGAATCATGAACTGAATCATGAATTGAATCCTGAATCATGAATCATGAAATGAATCATGAATCATGAATTGAATCATGAATCGAATCATGAATCATGAATCGAATTATGATTCATGCATTGAATCATGAATTATGAATTGAATCATGAAATGAATCATGAATTGAATCATGAATCATGAATCGAATCATAAATCATAAATTGAATCATGAATCATGAATCATGAATTGAATCATGAATCATGAATTGAATCATGAATTGAATCATGAATCATAAATCATGAAATGAATCATGAAATAAATCATGAAATGAATCATGAATCATGAATTGAATCATAAATCATTAATCATGAATTGAATCATGAATCATGAACTAAATCATGAATTGAATCATAAATCATGAATCATGAAACGAATCATAAATCATGAATCAAATCATGAATCAAGAATCATGAATCATGAATCAAATCATGAATCATGAATCATGAATTGAATCATGAATCATGAATCATGAATCATGAATTGAATCAAGAATCATGAATCGAATCATGAATCGAATCATGAATCATGAATTGAATCATGAATCGAATCATGAATCGAATCATGAATCATGAAATGAATCATGAATCATTAATCAAATCATGAATCATGAATTGAATCATGAATCATGAATTGAATCATGAATCATGAATTATGAATCTAATCATGAATCATGAATCATGAATTGAATCATGAATCATGAACTGAATCATGAATTGAATCCTGAATCATGAATCATGAAATGAATCATGATTCGTGAATTGAATCATGAATCATGAATTGAATCATGAATTGAATCATGAATCATGAATCGAATCATGAACCATGAATCATGAATTGAATCATGAATCATGAATTGAATCATGAATCATAAATCGAATCATGAATCGAATCATGAATCATGAATTGAATCATGAAATGAATCATGAATTAAATCATGAAATGAATCATGAATCATGAATTGAATCATAAATCATGAATCATGAATCATAAATTATGAATTGAATCATGAATCATGAATCATAAATCATGAATCATGAATCATAAATCATGAATCATGAATCATAAATTATGAATTGAATCATGAATCATGAAACAAATCATGAATCATGAATTGAATTATGAATCATGAAATATGAATCTAATCATGAATTGAATCATGAATCGAATCATGAATCATGAATCGAATCATGAATCATGAATCGAATCATGAATCATGAATCATGAAATGAATCATGAATCATGAATTGAATCATGAATCGAATCATGAATCATGAATCGAATCATGATTCATGCATTGAATCATGAATCATGAATTGAATCATGAATCATGAATCATGAATCATGAATTCAATCATGAATCATGATTTGAATCATGAATCATTAATTGAATCATGAATCATAAATCGAATCATGAATCATGAATTGAATCATGAATCATGAATTGAATCATGAATCATGAATCATGAATCAGGAATTCAATCATGAATTGAATCATGAATCATGAATCATGAATTCAATCATGAATCATGATTTGAATCATGAATCATTAATTGAATCATGAATCATAAATCGAATCATGAATCATTAATCGAATCATGAATCATGAATTGAATCATGAATTGAATTATGAATCATGAATTGAATCATGAACTGAATCATGAATCATGAATCGAATCATGAATCAGGAATTGAATCATGAATCATGAATCATGAATCGAATCATGAATCATGAATCATGAATGGAATCATGAATCATGAACTGAATCATGAATTGAATCCTGAATCATGAATCATGAAATGAATCATGAATCATGAATTGAATCATGAATCGAATCATGAATCATGAATCAAATCATGATTCATGCATTGAATCATGAATCATGAATTGAATCATGAAATGAATCATGAATTGAATCATGAATCATGAATTGAATCATAAATCATGAATTGAATCATGAATCATGAATTGAATCATGAATCATGAATTTAATCATGAATTGAATCATGAATCATAAATCATGAAATGAATCATGAAATAAATCATGAAATGAATCATGAATCATGAATTGAATCATAAATCATTAATCATGAATCATGAACTAAATCATGAATTGAATCATGAATCATGAATCATGAATCATGAATTGAATCATGAATCATGATTTAAATCATGAATCATTAATTGAATCATGAATCATGATTTGAATCATGAATCATTAATTGAATCATGAATCATGTACCGAATCATGAATCATTAATCGAATCATGAATCATGAATTGAATCATGAATTGAATTATGAATCATGAATTGAATCATGAATTGAATCATGAATCCTGAATCGAATCATGAATCAAATCATGAATCATGAATCATGAAATGAATCATGAATCATGAATTGAATCATGAATCGAATCATGAATCGAATCATGATTCATGCATTGAATCATGAATCATGAATTGAATCATGAAATGAATCATGAATTGAATCATGAATCATGAATCGAATCATAAATCATGAATTGAATCATGAATCATTAATCATGAATTGAATCATGAATCATGAATTCAATCATGAATTGAATCATGAATTATAAATCATGAAATGAATCATGAAATAAATCATGAAATGAATCATGAATCATGAATTGAATCATAAATCATTAATCATGAATCATGAACTAAATCATGAATTGAATCATGAATCATGAATCATGAATCATGAATTGAATCATTAATCGAATCATGAATCATGAATTGAATCATGAAATGAATCATGAATCATGATTTGAATCATGAATCATGAATCATGAATTGAATCATTAATCGAATCATGAATCATGAATTGAATCATGAAATGAATCATGAATCATGATTTGAATCATGAATCATTAATTGAATCATGAATCATGAATCAAATCATTAATCGAATCATGAATCATGAATTGAATCATGAAATGAATCATGAATCATGAATTGAATCATGAATCGAATCATGAATCATGAATCGAATCATGATTCATGCATTGAATCATGAATTATGAATTGAATCATGAAATGAATCATGAATTGAATCATGAATCATGAATCGAATCATAAATCATGAATTGAATCATGAATCTTGAATCGAATCATAAATCATGAATTGAATCATGAATCATTAATCATGAATTGAATCATGAATCATGAATTCAATCATGAATTGAATCATGAATTATAAATCATGAAATGAATCATGAAATAAATCATGAAATGAATCATGAATCATGAATTGAATCATAAATCATTAATCATGAATCATGAACTAAATCATGAATTGAATCATGAATCATGAATCATGAATCATGAATTGAATCATTAATCGAATCATGAATCATGAATTGAATCATGAAATGAATCATGAATCATGATTTGAATCATGAATCATGAATCATGAATTGAATCATTAATCGAATCATGAATCATGAATTGAATCATGAAATGAATCATGAATCATGATTTGAATCATGAATCATTAATTGAATCATGAATCATGAATCAAATCATTAATCGAATCATGAATCATGAATTGAATCATGAAATGAATCATGAATCATGAATTGAATCATGAATCGAATCATGAATCATGAATCGAATCATGATTCATGCATTGAATCATGAATTATGAATTGAATCATGAAATGAATCATGAATTGAATCATGAATCATGAATCGAATCATAAATCATGAATTGAATCATGAATCTTGAATCGAATCATAAATCATGAATTGAATCATGAATCATGAATCATGAATTCAATCATGAATTGAATCATGAATCATAAATCATGAAATGAATCATGAAATAAATCCTGAAATGAATTATGAATCATGAATTGAATCATAAATTATTAATCATGAATTGAATCATGAATCATGAACTAAATCATGAATTGAATCATAAATCATGAATCATGAAACGAATCATAAATCATGAATCAAATCATGAATCAAGAATCATGAATCATGAATCAAATCATGAATCATGAATCATGAATTGAATCATGAATCATAAATCATGAATCGAATCATGAATCATGAATCATGAATGGAATCATGAATCATGAACTGAATCATGAATTGAATCCTGAATCATGAATCATGAATCGAATCATGAATCATGAATCATGAATGGAATCATGAATCATGAACTGAATCATGAATTGAATCCTGAATCATGAATCATGAAATGAATCATGAATCATGAATTGAATCATGAATCGAATCATGAATCATGAATCAAATCATGATTCATGCATTGAATCATGAATCATGAATTGAATCATGAAATGAATCATGAATTGAATCATGAATCATGAATCGAATCATAAATCATGAATTGAATCATAAATCATTAATCATGAATTGAATCATGAATCATGAATTGAATCATGAATTGAATCATGAATCATAAATCATGAATCATGAACTAAATCATGAATTGAATCATGAATCATGAATCATGAATCATGAATTGAATCATGAATCATGATTTGAATCATGAATCATTAATTGAATCATGAATCATGAATCGAATCATGAATCATTAATTGAATCATGAATCATGAATTGAATTATGAATCATGAATTGAATCATGAATTGAATCATGAATCATGAATCGAATCATGAATCATGAATCGAATCATGAATCATGAATCATGAAATGAATCATGAATCATGAATTGAATCATGAATCGAATCATGAATCATGAATCGAATCATGATTCATGCATTGAATCATGAATCATGAATTGAATCATGAAATGAATCATGAAATGAATCATGAATTGAATCATGAATCATGAATCATGAATTGAATCATGAAATGAATCATGAATTGAATCATGAATCATGAATAGAATCATAAATCATGAATTGAATCATGAATCATTTATCATGAATTGAATCATGAATCATGAATTTAATCATGAATTGAATCATGAATCATAAATCATGAAATGAATCATGAAATAAATCATGAAATGAATCATGAATCATGAATCGAATCATGAATCATTAATCAAATCATGAATCATGAATTGAATCATGAATTGAATTATGAATCATGAATTGAATCATGAAATGAATCCTGAATCCTGAATCGAATCATGAATCATGAATCGAATCATGAATCATGAATCATGAAATGAATCATGAATCATGAATTGAATCATGAATCGAATCATGAATCATGAATCGAATCATGATTCATGCATTGAATCATGAATTATGAATTGAATCATGAAATGAATCATGAATTGAATCATGAATCATGAATCGAATCATAAATGATGAATTGAATCATGAATCTTGAATCGAATCATAAATCATGAATTGAATCATGAATCATGAATCATGAATTCAATCATGAATTGAATCATGAATCATAAATCATGAAATGAATCATGAAAAAAATCATGAAATGAATTATGAATCACGAATTGAATCATAAATCATTAATCATGAATTGAATCATGAATCATGAACTAAATCATGAATTGAATCATAAATCATGAATCATGAAACGAATCATAAATCATGAATCAAATCATGAATCAAGAATCATGAATCATGAATCAAATCATGAATCATGAATCATGAATTGAATCATGAATCATGAATTGAATCATGAATCATAAATCATGAATCATGAATTGAATCATGAATCATGAAATGAATCATGAATCATGAATCAAATCATGAATCATGAATCATGAATCGAATAATGAATAATGAATCATGAATTGAATCACGAATCATGAATTGAATCATGAATCATGAATCATGAATCATGAATCGAATCATGAATCATGAATTGAATCATGAATTGAATCATGAATCAAGAATCATGAAATGAATCATGAATTATATCATGAAATGAATCATGAATCATGAATTGAATCATAAATCATTAATCATGAATTGAATCATGAATCATGAACTAAATCATGAATCATGAATCATGAATCATGAATCAAATCATGAATCATGAATCATGAATTAGGTCATGAATCATGAATTGAATCATAAATTATGAATCATAAATTATGAATTGAATCATGAATCATGAAACAAATCATGAATCATGAATTGAATCATGAATCATGAATCATAAATTATGAATTGAATCATGAATCATGAAACAAATCATGAATCATGAATTGAATCATGAATCATGAAATATGAATCTAATCATGAATTATGAATCATGAATCGAATCATGAATCATGAATCATGAATTGAATCATGAATCATGAATCAAATCATGATTCAGGAATTAAATCATGAATTATGAATCATTAATCATGAATCATGAATTATGAATCATGAATTGAATCATGAATCATGAATCGAATCATGAATCATGAATTGAATCATGAATCATGAATTGAATCATGAATCATGAATCATGAATCATGAATTGAATCATGAATCATGAATCATAAATTATGAATTGAATCATGAATCATGAAACAAATCATGAATCATGAATTGAATCATGAATCATGAAATATGAATCTAATCATGAATTATGAATCATGAATCGAATCATGAATCATGAATTGAATCATGAATCATGAATCGAATCATGATTCAGGAATTAAATCATGAATCATGAATCATTAATCATGAATCATGAATCATGAATCATGAATTGAATCATGAATCATGAATCGAATCATGAATCATGAATTGAATCATGAATCATGAATCATGAATCATGAATTGAATCATGAATCATGAATCATAAATTATGAATTGAATCATGAATCATGAAACAAATCATGAATCATGAATTGAATCATGAATCATGAAATATGAATCTAATCATGAATTATGAATCATGAATCGAATCATGATTCAGGAATTAAATCATGAATCATGAATCATTAATCATGAATCATGAATCATGAATCATGAATTGAATCATGAATCATGAATCGAATCATGAATCATGAATTGAATCATGAATCATGAATTGAATCATGAATCATGAATTGAATCATGAATCATGAATCATGAATCATGAATTGAATCATGAATTGAATCATGAATCATGAATTGAATAATAAATCATGATTTGAATCATGAATCATTAATTGAATCATGAATCATGAATCGAATCATGAATCATGAATCGAATCATGAATCATGAATTGAATCATGAATTGAATCATAAATCATGAATCATGAATCATTAATCGAATCATGAATCATGAATTGAATCATGAATTGAATCATGAATCAAATCATGAACCATGAATCATGAATTGAATTATGAATCATGAATTGAATCATGAATTGAATCATGAATTATATCATGAAATGAATCATGAATCATGAATTGAATCATAAATCATTAATCATGAATTGAATCATGAATCATGAACTAAATCATGAATCATGAATCATGAATCAAATCATGAATCATGAATTAGGTCATGAATCATAAATCATGAATTGAATCATAAATTATGAATCATAAATCATGAATTGAATCATGAATCATGAATCATAAATTATGAATTGAATCATGAATCATGAAACAAATCATGAATCATGAATTGAATCATGAATCATCATCATCATCATCATCATTTATTTATATAGCGCCAAAATATTCCGTAGCGCTTATCATGAATCATGAAATATGAATCTAATCATGAATTATGAATCATGAATCGAATCATGAATCATGAATCATGAATTGAATCATGAATCATGAATCAAATCATGATTCAGGAATTAAATCATGAATCATGAATCATTAATCATGAATCATGAATTATGAATCATGAATTGAATCATGAATCATGAATCGAATCATGAATCATGAATTGAATCATGAATCATGAATTGAATCATGAATCATGAATTGAATCATGAATCATGAATCATGAATCATGAATTGAATCATGAATCATGAATCATAAATTATGAATTGAATCATGAATCATGAAACAAATCATGAATCATGAATTGAATCATGAATCATGAAATATGAATCTAATCATGAATTATGAATCATGAATCGAATCATGAATCATGAATTGAATCATGAATCATGAATCGAATCATGATTCAGGAATTAAATCATGAATCATGAATCATTAATCATGAATCATGAATCATGAATCATGAATTGAATCATGAATCATGAATTGAATCATGAATCATGAATTGAATCATGAATCATGAATTGAATCATGAATCATGAATCATGAATCATGAATTGAATCATGAATTGAATCATAAATCATGATTTGAATCATGAATCATTAATTGAATCATGAATCATGAATCGAATCATGAATCATGAATCGAATCATGAATCATGAATTGAATCATGAATCATGAATCATGAAATGAATCATGAATCATTAATCGAATCATGAATCATGAATTGAATCATGAATTGAATCATGAATCAAATCATGAACCATGAATCATGAATTGAATTATGAATCATGAATTGAATCATGAATTGAATCATGAATCATGAATCGAATCATGAATCAGGAATTGAATCAGGAATTATGAATCATGAATCATGAATCATGAATCAAATCATGAATCATGAATCATGAATTGAATCATGAATCATGAACTGAATCATGAATCATGAAATATGAATCTAATCATGAATTATGAATCATGAATCGAATCATGAATCATGAATCGAATCATGAATCATGAATCATGAATTGAATCATGAATCATGAATCGAATCATGATTCAGGAATTAAATCATGAATCATGAATCATGAATCATGAATCATAAATTGAATCATGAATCATGAATCGAATCATGAATCATGAATCGAATCATGAATCATGAATTGAATCATGACATGAATTGAATCATGAATCATGAATCATGAATCATGAATTGAATCATAAATCATGATTTGAATCATGAATCATTAATTGAATCATGAATCATGAATTGAATCATGAATCATGAATCGAATCATGAATCATGAATTGAATCATGAATTGAATCATGAATCATGAATCATGAATCATGAATCATGAATCATTAATCGAATCATGAATCATGAATTAAATCATGAATTGAATCATGAATCAAATCATGTACCATGAATCATGAATTGAATCATGAAATGAATCATGAATTGAATCATGAATCATGAATCGAATCATAAATCATGAATTGAATCATGAATCATGAATTGAATTATGAATCATGAATTCAATCATGAAATGAATCATGAATCATGAATTGAATCATAAATCATTAATCATGAATCGAATCATGAATCATGAATCATGAAATGAATCATGAATCATGAATTGAATCATTAATCGAATCATGAATCATGAATCGAATTATGATTCATGCATTGAATCATGAATTATGAATTGAATCATGAAATGAATCATGAATTGAATCATGAATCATGAATCGAATCATAAATCATAAATTGAATCATGAATCATGAATCATGAATTGAATCATGAATCATGAATTGAATCATGAATTGAATCATGAATCATAAATCATGAAATGAATCATGAAATAAATCATGAAATGAATCATGAATCATGAATTGAATCATAAATCATTAATCATGAATTGAATCATGAATCATGAACTAAATCATGAATTGAATCATAAATCATGAATCATGAAACGAATCATAAATCATGAATCAAATCATGAATCAAGAATCATGAATCATGAATCAAATCATGAATCATGAATCATGAATTGAATCATGAATCATGAATCATGAATCATGAATTGAATCAAGAATCATGAATCGAATCATGAATCGAATCATGAATCATGAATTGAATCATGAATTGAATCATGAATCATGAAATGAATCATGAATCATGAATCAAATCATGAATCATGAATTGAATCATGAATCATGAATTGAATCATGAATCATGAATTATGAATCTAATCATAAATCATGAATCATGAACTGAATCATGAATCATGAACTGAATCATGAATTGAATCCTGAATCATGAATCATGAAATGAATCATGAATCATGAATTGAATCATGAATCATGAATTGAATCATGAATTGAATCATGAATCATGAATGGAATCATGAACCATGAATCATGAACTGAATCATGAATTGAATCCTGAATCATGAATCATGAATTGAATCATAAATCATGAATCGAATCATGAATCATGAATGGAATCATGAATCATGAACTGAATCATGAATTGAATCCTGAATCATGAATCATGAATCGAATCATGAATCATGAATCATGAATGGAATCATGAATCATGAACTGAATCATGAATTGAATCCTGAATCATGAATCATGAAATGAATCATGAATCATGAATTGAATCATGAATCGAATCATGAATCATGAATCAAATCATGATTCATGCATTGAATCATGAATCATGAATTGAATCATGAAATGAATCATGAATTGAATCATGAATTATGAATCGAATCATAAATCATGAATTGAATCATAAATCATTAATCATGAATTGAATCATGAATCATGAATTGAATCATGAATCATAAATCATGAAATGAATCATGAAATAAATCATGAAATGAATCATGAATCATGAATTGAATCATAAATCATTAATCATGAATCATGAACTAAATCATGAATTGAATCATTAATCATGAATCATGAATCATGAATTGAATCATGAATTATGATTTGAATCATGAATCATTAATTGAATCATGAATCATGAATCGAATCATGAATCATTAATCGAATCATGAATTGAATCATGAATTGAATTATGAATCATGAATTGAATCATGAATTGAATCATGAATCATGAATCGAATCATGAATCATGAATCGAATCATGAATCATGAATCATGAAATGAATCATGAATCATGAATTGAATCATGAATCGAATCATGAATCATGAATCGAATCATGATTCATGCATTGAATCATGAATCATGAATTGAATCATGAAATGAATCATGAATTGAATCATGAATCATGAATAGAATCATAAATCATGAATTGAATCATGAATCATTTATCATGAATTGAATCATGAATCATGAATTCAATCATGAATTGAATCATGAATCATAAATCATGAAATGAATCATGAAATAAATCATGAAATGAATCATGAAATAAATCATGAAATGAATCATGAATCATGAATCGAATCATGAATCATGAATTGAATCATGAATCATGAATTGAATCATGAATCATGAATTATGAATCTAATCATAAATCATGAATCATGAACTGAATCATGAATCATGAACTGAATCATGAATTGAATCCTGAATCATGAATCATGAAATGAATCATGAATCATGAATTGAATCATGAATCATGAATTGAATCATGAATTGAATCATGAATCATTAATGGAATCATGAACCATGAATCATGAACTGAATCATGAATTGAATCCTGAATCATGAATCATGAATTGAATCATAAATCATGAATCGAATCATGAATCATGAATGGAATCATGAATCATGAACTGAATCATGAATTGAATCCTGAATCATGAATCATGAATCGAATCATGAATCATGAATCATGAATGGAATCATGAATCATGAACTGAATCATGAATTGAATCCTGAATCATGAATCATGAAATGAATCATGAATCATGAATTGAATCATGAATCGAATCATGAATCATGAATCAAATCATGATTCATGCATTGAATCATGAATCATGAATTGAATCATGAAATGAATCATGAATTGAATCATGAATTATGAATCGAATCATAAATCATGAATTGAATCATAAATCATTAATCATGAATTGAATCATGAATCATGAATTGAATCATGAATCATAAATCATGAAATGAATCATGAAATAAATCATGAAATGAATCATGAATCATGAATTGAATCATAAATCATTAATCATGAATCATGAACTAAATCATGAATTGAATCATGAATCATGAATCATGAATCATGAATTGAATCATGAATCATGATTTGAATCATGAATCATTAATTGAATCATGAATCATGAATCGAATCATGAATCATTAATCGAATCATGAATTGAATCATGAATTGAATTATGAATCATGAATTGAATCATGAATTGAATCATGAATCATGAATCGAATCATGAATCATGAATCGAATCATGAATCATGAATCATGAAATGAATCATGAATCATGAATTGAATCATGAATCGAATCATGAATCATGAATCGAATCATGATTCATGCATTGAATCATGAATCATGAATTGAATCATGAAATGAATCATGAATTGAATCATGAATCATGAATAGAATCATAAATCATGAATTGAATCATGAATCATTTATCATGAATTGAATCATGAATCATGAATTCAATCATGAATTGAATCATGAATCATAAATCATGAAATGAATCATGAAATAAATCATGAAATGAATCATGAAATAAATCATGAAATGAATCATGAATCATGAATTGAATCATAAATCATTAATCATGAATCATGAACTAAATCATGAATTCAATCATGAATTGAATCATGAATCATAAATCATGAAATGAATCATGAAATAAATCATGAAATGAATCATGAATCATGAATTGAATCATAAATCATTAATCATGAATCATGAACTAAATCATGAATTGAATCATGAATCATGAATCATGAATTGAATCATGAATCATGATTTGAATCATGAATCATTAATTGAATCATGAATCATGAATCGAATCATGAATCATTAATCGAATCATGAATCATGAATTGAATCATGAATTGAATTATGAATCATGAATTGAATCATGAAATGAATCCTGAATCCTGAATCGAATCATGAATCATGAATCGAATCATGAATCATGAATCATGAAATGAATCATGAATCAGGAATTGAATCATGAATCGAATCATGAATCATGAATCGAATCATGATTCATGCATTGAATCATGAATTATGAATTGAATCATGAAATGAATCATGAATTGAATCATGAATCATGAATCGAATCATGATTCAGGAATTAAATCATGAATCATGAATCATGAATCATGAATCATAAATTGAATCATGAATCATGAATCGAATCATGAATCATGAATCGAATCATGAATCATGAAATGAATCATGAATCATGAATTGAATCATAAATCATTAATCATGAATCATGAACTAAATCATGAATTGAATCATGAATCATGAATCATGAATTGAATCATGAATCATGATTTGAATCATGAATCATTAATTGAATCATGAATCATGAATCGAATCATGAATCATTAATCGAATCATGAATCATGAATTGAATCATGAATTGAATTATGAATCATGAATTGAATCATGAAATGAATCCTGAATCCTGAATCGAATCATGAATCATGAATCGAATCATGAATCATGAATCATGAAATGAATCATGAATCAGGAATTGAATCATGAATCGCATCATGAATCATGAATCGAATCATGATTCATGCATTGAATCATGAATTATGAATTGAATCATGAAATGAATCATGAATTGAATCATGAATCATGAATCGAATCATAAATCATGAATTGAATCATGAATCTTGAATCGAATCATAAATCATGAATTGAATCATGAATCATGAATCATGAATTCAATCATGAATTGAATCATGAAAATAAATCATGAAATGAATCATGAAATAAATCATGAAATGAATTATGAATCATGAATTGAATCATAAATCATTAATCATGAATTGAATCATGAATCATGAACTAAATCATGAATTGAATCATAAATCATGAATCATGAAACGAATCATAAATCATGAATCAAATCATGAATCAAGAATCATGAATCATGAATCAAATCATGAATCATGAATCATGAATTGAATCATGAATCATAAATCATGAATCATGAATTGAATCATGAATCATGAAATGAATCATGAATCATGAATCAAATCATGAATCATGAATTGAATCATGAATCATGAATCGAATAATGAATAATGAATCATGAATTGAATCACGAATCATGAATTGAATCATGAATCATGAATCGAATCATGAATCGAATCATGAATCATGAATTGAATCATGAATTGAATCATGAATCAAGAATCATGAAATGAATCATGAATTATATCATGAAATGAATCATGAATCATGAATTGAATCATAAATCATTAATCATGAATTGAATCATGAATCATGAACTAAATCATGAATCATGAATCATGAATCATGAATCAAATCATGAATCATGAATCATGAATTAGGTCATGAATCATGAATCATGAATTGAATCATAAATTATGAATCATAAATTATGAATTGAATCATGAATCATGAAACAAATCATGAATCATGAATTGAATCATGAATCATGAATCATAAATTATGAATTGAATCATGAATCATGAAACAAATCATGAATCATGAATTGAATCATGAATCATGAAATATGAATCTAATCATGAATTATGAATCAAATCATGAATCATGAATCATGAAACAAATCATGAATCATGAATTGAATCATGAATCATGAATCATAAATTATGAATTGAATCATGAATCATGAAACAAATCATGAATCATGAATTGAATCATGAATCATGAAATATGAATCTAATCATGAATTATGAATCATGAATCGAATCATGAATCATGAATCATGAATTGAATCATGAATCATGAATCAAATCATGATTCAGGAATTAAATCATGAATCATGAATCATTAATCATTAATCATGAATCATGAATTATGAATCATGAATTGAATCATGAATCATGAATCGAATCATGAATCATGAATTGAATCATGAATCATGAATTGAATCATGAATCATGAATTGAATCATGAATCATGAATCATGAATCATGAATTGAATCATGAATCATGAATCGAATCATGAATCATGAATTGAATTATGAATCATGAATTGAATCATAAATCATGATTTGAATCATGAATCATTAATTGAATCATGAATCATGAATCGAATCATGAATCATGAATCGAATCATGAATCATGAATTGAATCATGAATTGAATCATGAATCATGAATCATGAAATGAATCATGAATCATTAATCGAATCATGAATCATGAATTGAATCATGAATTGAATCATGAATCAAATCATGAACCATGAATCATGAATTGAATTATGAATCATGAATCGAATCATGAATCAGGAATTGAATCATGAATTATGAATCATGAATCATGAATCATGAATCAAATCATGAATCATGAATCATGAATTGAAGCATGAATCATAAACTGAATCATGAATTGAATCCTGAATCATGAATCATGAAACAAATCATGAATCATGAATTGAATCATGAATCATGAATCATAAATTATGAATTGAATCATGAATCATAAAACAAATCATGAATCATGAATTGAATCATGAATCATGAAATATGAATTGAATCATGAATCATGAATCGAATCATGATTCAGGAATTAAATCATGAATCATGAATCATGAATCATGAATCATAAATTGAATCATGAATCATGAATCGAATCATGAATCATGAATCGAATCATGAATCATGAATTGAATCATGAATCATGAATTGAATCATGACTCATGAATCATGAATCATGAATTGAATCATGAATTATGAATCATGAATCGAATCATGAATCATGAATCATGAATTGAATCATGAATCATGAATCGAATCATGATTCAGGAATTAAATCATGAATCATGAATCATGAATCATGAATCATAAATTGAATCATGAATCATGAATCGAATCATGAATCATGAATCGAATCATGAATTGAATCATGAATCATGAATTGAATCATGACTCATGAATCATGAATCATGAATTGAATCATGAATTGAATCATGAATCATGAATCATGAATCATGAATTGAATCATAAATCATGATTTCAATCATGAATCATTAATTGAATCATGAATCATGAATCGAATCATGAATCATGAATCGAATCATGAATCATGAATTGAATCATGAATTGAATCATGAATCATGAATCATGAAATGAATCATGAATCATTAATCGAATCATGAATCATGAATTAAATCATGAATTGAATCATTAATCAAATCATGTACCATGAATCATGAATTGAATCATGAAATGAATCATGAATTGAATCATGAATAATGAATCGAATCATAAATCATGAATTGAATCATGAATCATGAATTGAATTATGAATCATGAATTCAATCATGAAATGAATCATGAATCATGAATTGAATCATAAATCATTAATCATGAATCGAATCATGAATCATGAATCATGAATTGAATCATGAATCATGAATTGAATCCTGAATCATGAATCATGAAATGAATCATGAATCATGAATTGAATCATGAATCGAATCATGAATCATGAATCGAATTATGATTCATGCATTGAATCATGAATTATGAATTGAATCATGAAATGAATCATGAATTGAATCATGAATCATGAATCGAATCATAAATCATAAATTGAATCATGAATCATGAATCATGAATTGAATCATGAATCATGAATTGAATCATGAATTGAATCATGAATCATAAATCATGAAATGAATCATGAAATAAATCATGAAATGAATCATGAATCATGAATTGAATCATAAATCATTAATCATGAATTGAATCATGAATCATGAACTAAATCATAAATTGAATCATAAATCATGAATCATGAAACGAATCATAAATCATGAATCAAATCATGAATCAAGAATCATGAATCATGAATCAAATCATGAATCATGAATCATGAATTGAATCATGAATCATGAATCATGAATCATGAATTGAATCAAGAATCATGAATCGAATCATGAATCGAATCATGAATCATGAATTGAATCATGAATCGAATCATGAATCATGAAATGAATCATGAATCATGAATCAAATCATGAATCATGAATTGAATCATGAATCATGAATTGAATCATGAATCATGAATTATGAATCTAATCATGAATCATGAATCATGAATTGAATCATGAATCATGAACTGAATCATGAATTGAATCCTGAATCATGAATCATGAAATGAATCATGATTCGTGAAGTGAATCATGAATCATGAATTGAATCATGAATTGAATCATGAATCATGAATCGAATCATGAACCATGAATCATGAATTGAATCATGAATCATGAATTGAATCATGAATCATAAATCGAATCATGAATCGAATCATGAATCATGAATTGAATCATGAAATGAATCATGAATTAAATCATGAAATGAATCATGAATCATGAATTGAATCATAAATCATGAATCATGAATCATAAATTATGAATTGAATCATGAATCATGAATCATAAATCATGAATCATGAATCATAAATCATGAATCATGAATCATAAATTATGAATTGAATCATGAATCATGAAACAAATCATGAATCATGAATTGAATCATGAATCATGAAATATGAATCTAATCATGAATCATGAATCATGAAATGAATCATGAATTCAATCATGAATTGAATCATGAATCATGAATTGAATCATGAATCATGAATTGAATCATGAATCATGGATCATGAAATGAATCATGAATCGAATCATGAATCATGAATTGAATCATGAATCATGAATCATGAATCATGAATTGAATCATGAATTGAATCATGAATTGAATCATGAATCATGAAATAAATCATGAATTGAATCATGAATTGAATCATGAATCATGAATTGAATCATGAATCATGAATTGAATCATGAATCATGAATTGAATCATGAATCATGAATCATGAATTGAATCATGAATCATGAATTGAATCATGAATCATGAATCATGAATTGAATCATGAATCATGAATCGAATCATTAATCATAAATCGAATCATGAATCATGAATTGAATCATGAATCATGAATTGAATCATGAATCATAAATCATGAATTAAATCATGAATCATAAATCGACTCATGAATCATGAATTAAATCATGAATCTTCAATCGAATCATGAATCTTCAATCGAATCATGAATCATAAATTAAATCATGAATCTTCAATCGAATCATGAATCATGAATCGAATCATGAATTGAATCATGGATTGAATCATGAATCATGAATCATGAAATGAATCATGAATTTAATCATGAAATGAATTATGAACCATTAATTGAATCATGAATCATGAATCATGAAATGAATCATGAATCATGAATTGAATCATGAATTGAATCATGAATCATGAACTAAATCATGAATCAAGAATCATGAATCATGAATCATGAATTGAATCATGAATCATTAATCATGAATTGAATAATGAATTGAATCATAATTTATGAATCGAATCATGAATCATGAATCGAATCATGAATCATGAATCATGCATTGAATCATGGATCATGAATTATGAATCAAATCATGAATCATGAATCGAATCATGAATCATGAATTGAATCATGAATCATGAATTGAATCATTAAATGAATCATGAATTGAATCATGAATTATGTATTGAATCATGAATCATGAATTGAATCATGAATCATGAATCATGAATCATGAATCAAATCATGAATCATGAATCATGAATTGAATCATGAATTGAATCATGAATCATGAAATGAATCATGAATTAAATCATGAAATGAATCATAATTCATGAATTGAATCATAAATCATTAATCATGAATTGAATCATGAATCATGAACTAAATCATGAATTGAATCATGAATCATGAAACATGAAACGAATCATGAATCATGAATCAAATCATGAATCAAGAATCATGAATCATGAATCATCATGAATCATGAATTGAATCATGAATTGAATCATGAATTGAATCATGAATTGAATAATGAATCGTGAAATGAATCATGAATCATGAATTGAATCATGAATCATGAATCGAATCATGAATCATGAATGGAATCATGAATCATGAATTGAATCATGAATCATGATTTGAATCATGAATTGAATCATGAATTGAATCATGAATCATGAATCATGAATCATGAATTCAATCATGAATCATGATTTGAATCATGAATCATTAATTGAATCATGAATCATAAATCGAATCATGAATCATGAATGGAATCATGAATCATGAATTGAATCATGAATCATGAATTGAATCATGAATCATGAATCATAATTCATGAATTCAATCATGAATTGAATCATGAATCATGAATCATGAATCATGAATTCAATCATGAATCATGATTTGAATCATGAATCATTAATTGATTCATGAATCATAAATCGAATCATGAATCATTAATCGAATCATGAATTATGAATTGAATCATGAATTGAATTATGAATCATGAATTGAATCATGAATTGAATCATGAATCATGAATCGAATCATGAATCAGGAATTGAATCATGAATCATGAACTGAATCATGAATTGAATCCTGAATCATGAATCATGAATCGAATCATGAATCATGAATCATGAATGGAATCATGAATCATGAACTGAATCATGAATTGAATCCTGAATCATGAATCATGAAATGAATCATAATTCATGAATTGAATCATGAATCGAATCATGAATCATGAATCAAATCATGATTCATGCATTGAATCATGAATCATGAATTGAATCATGAAATGAATCATGAATTGAATCATGAATCATGAATCGAATCATAAATCATGAATTGAATCATGAATCATTCATCATGAATTGAATCATGAATCATAAATTTAATCATGAATTGAATCATGAATCATAAATCATGAAATGAATCATGAAATAAATCATGAAATGAATCATGAATCATGAATTGAATCATAAATCATTAATCATGAATCATGAACTAAATCATGAATTGAATCATGAATCATGAATCATGAATCATGAATTGAATCATGACTCATGATTTGAATCATGAATCATTAATTGAATCATGAGTCATGAATCGAATCATGAATCATTAATCGAATCATGAATCATGAATTGAATCATGAATTGAATTATGAATCATGAATTGAATCATGAATTGAATCATGAATCCTGAATCGAATCATGAATCATGAATCGAATCATGAATCATGAATCATGAAATGAATCATGAATCATGAAATGAATCATGAATCATGAAATGAATCATGAATCATGAATTGAATCATGAATCGAATCATGAATCATGAATCGAATTATGATTCATGCATTGAATCATGAATCATGAATTGAATCATGAAATGAATCATGAATTGAATCATGAATCATGAATCATGAATCATGAATTCAATCATGAATCATGCTTTGAATCATGAATCATTAATTGAATCATGAATCATAAATCGAATCATGAATCATGAATGGAATCATGAATCATGAATTGAATCATGAATCATGAATTGAATCATGAATCATGAATCATGAATCATGAATCGTGAATTCAATCATGAATTGAATCATGAATCATGAATCATGAATCATGAATTCAATCATGAATCATGATTTGAATCATGAATCATTAATTGAATCATGAATCATAAATCGAATCATGAATCATTAATCGAATCATGAACCATGAATTGAATCATGAATTGAATTATGAATCATGAATTGAATCATGAATTGAATCATGAATCATGAATCGAATCATGAATCAGGAATTGAATCATGAATCATGAACTGAATCATGAATTGAATCCTGAATCATGAATCATGAATCGAATCATGAATCATGAATCATGAATGGAATCATGAATCATGAACTGAATCATGAATTGAATCCTGAATCATGAATCATGAAATGAATCATGAATCATGAATTGAATCATGAATCGAATCATGAATCATGAATCAAATCATGATTCATGCATTGAATCATGAATCATGAATTGAATCATGAAATGAATCATGAATTGAATCATGAATCATGAATTGAATCATAAATCATGAATTGAATCATGAATCATTAATCATGAATTGAATCATGAATCATGAATTGAATCATGAATCATGAATTTAATCATGAATTGAATCATGAATCATAAATCATGAAATGAATCATGAAATAAATCATGAAATGAATCATGAATCATGAATTGAATCATTAATCATGAATCATGAACTAAATCATGAATTGAATCATGAATCATGAATCATGAATCATGAATTGAATCATGAATCATGATTTGAATCATGAATCATTAATTGAATCATGAATCGAATCATGAATCATTAATCGAATCATGAATCATGAATTGAATCATGAATTGAATTATGAATCATGAATTGAATCATGAATTGAATCATGAATCCTGAATCGAATCATGAATCAAATCATGAATCATGAATCATGAAATGAATCATGAATCATGAAATGAATCATGAATTGAATCATGAATCATGAATCGAATCATAAATCATGAATTGAATCATGAATCATTAATCATGAATTGAATCATGAATCATGAATTCAATCATGAATTGAATCATGAATTATAAATCATGAAATGAATCATGAAATAAATCATGAAATGAATCATGAATCATGAATTGAATCATAAATCATTAATCATGAATCATGAACTAAATCATGAATTGAATCATGAATCATGAATCATGAATCATGAATTGAATCATTAATCGAATCATGAATCATGAATTGAATCATGAAATGAATCATGAATCATGATTTGAATCATGAATCATTAATTGAATCATGAATCATGAATCAAATCATTAATCGAATCATGAATCATGAATTGAATCATGAAATGAATCATGAATCATGAATTGAATCATGAATCGAATCATGAATCATGAATCGAATCATGATTCATGCATTGAATCATGAATTATGAATTGAATCATGAAATGAATCATGAATTGAATCATGAATCATGAATCGAATCATAAATCATGAATTGAATCATGAATCTTGAATCGAATCATAAATCATGAATTGAATCATGAATCATGAATCATGAATTCAATCATGAATTGAATCATGAATCATAAATCATGAAATGAATCATGAAATAAATCCTGAAATGAATTATGAATCATGAATTGAATCATACATTATTAATCATGAATTGAATCATGAATCATGAACTAAATCATGAATTGAATCATAAATCATGAATCATGAAACGAATCATAAATCATGAATCAAATCATGAATCAAGAATCATGAATCATGAATCAAATCATGAATCATGAATCATGAATTGAATCATGAATCATAAATCATGAATCGAATCATGAATCATGAATCATGAATGGAATCATGAATCATGAACTGAATCATGAATTGAATCCTGAATCATGAATCATGAATCGAATCATGAATCATGAATCATGAATGGAATCATGAATCATGAACTGAATCATGAATTGAATCCTGAATCATGAATCATGAAATGAATCATGAATCATGAATTGAATCATGAATCGAATCATGAATCATGAATCAAATCATGATTCATGCATTGAATCATGAATCATGAATTGAATCATGAAATGAATCATGAATTGAATCATGAATCATGAATCGAATCATAAATCATGAATCGAATCATAAATCATGAATTGAATCATAAATCATGAATCATGAATTCAATCATGAATTGAATCATGAATCATGAATCATGAATCATGAATTCAATCATGAATCATGATTTGAATCATGAATCATTAATTGAATCATGAATCATAAATCGAATCATGAATCATTAATCGAATCATGAATCATGAATTGAATCATGAATTGAATTATGAATCATGAATTGAATCATGAATTGAATCATGAATCATGAATCGAATCATGAATCAGGAATTGAATCATGAATCATGAACTGAATCATGAATTGAATCCTGAATCATGAATCATGAATCGAATCATGAATCATGAATCATGAATGGAATCATGAATCATGAACTGAATCATGAATTGAATCCTGAATCATGAATCATGAAATGAATCATGAATCATGAATTGAATCATGAATCGAATCATGAATCATGAATCAAATCATGATTCATGCATTGAATCATGAATCATGAATTGAATCATGAAATGAATCATGAATTGAATCATGAATCATGAATTGAATCATAAATCATGAATTGAATCATGAATCATTAATCATGAATTGAATCATGAATCATGAATTGAATCATGAATCATGAATTTAATCATGAATTGAATCATGAATCATAAATCATGAAATGAATCATGAAATAAATCATGAAATGAATCATGAATCATGAATTGAATCATTAATCATGAATCATGAACTAAATCATGAATTGAATCATGAATCATTAATTGAATCATGAATCATGAATCGAATCATGAATCATTAATCGAATCATGAATCATGAATTTGAATCATGAATTGAATTATGAATCATGAATTGAATCATGAATTGAATCATGAATCCTGAATCGAATCATGAATCAAATCATGAATCATGAATCATGAAATGAATCATGAATCATGAATTGAATCATGAATCGAATCATGAATCATGAATCGAATCATGATTCATGCATTGAATCATGAATCATGAATTGAATCATGAAATGAATCATGAATTGAATCATGAATCATGAATCGAATCATAAATCATGAATTGAATCATGAATCATTAATCATGAATTGAATCATGAATCATGAATTCAATCATGAATTGAATCATGAATTATAAATCATGAAATGAATCATGAAATAAATCATGAAATGAATCATGAATCATGAATTGAATCTTAAATCATTAATCATGAATCATGAACTAAATCATGAATTGAATCATGAATCATGAATCATGAATCATGAATTGAATCATTAATCGAATCATGAATCATGAATTGAATCATGAAATGAATCATGAATCATGATTTGAATCATGAATCATTAATTGAATCATGAATCATGAATCAAATCATTAATCAAATCATGAATCATGAATTGAATCATGAAATGAATCATGAATCATGAATTGAATCATGAATCGAATCATGAATCATGAATCGAATCATGATTCATGCATTGAATCATGAATTATGAATTGAATCATGAAATGAATCATGAATTGAATCATGAATCATGAATCGAATCATAAATCATGAATTGAATCATGAATCTTGAATCGAAATCATAAATCATGAATTGAATCATGAATCATGAATCATGAATTCAATCATGAATTGAATCATGAATCATAAATCATGAAATGAATCATGAAATAAATCCCTGAAATGAATTATGAATCATGAATTGAATCATACATTATTAATCATGAATTGAATCATGAATCATGAACTAAATCATGAATTGAATCATAAATCATGAATCATGAAACGAATCATAAATCATGAATCAAATCATGAATCAAGAATCATGAATCATGAATCAAATCATGAATCATGAATCATGAATTGAATCATGAATCATAAATCATGAATCGAATCATGAATCATGAATCATGAATGGAATCATGAATCATGAACTGAATCATGAATTGAATCCTGAATCATGAATCATGAATCGAATCATGAATCATGAATCATGAATGGAATCATGAATCATGAACTGAATCATGAATTGAATCCTGAATCATGAATCATGAATTTGAATCATGAATCATGAATTGAATCATGAATCGAATCATGAATCATGAATCAAATCATGATTCATGCATTGAATCATGAATCATGAATTGAATCATGAAATGAATCATGAATTGAATCATGAATCATGAATCGAATCATAAATCATGAATTGAATCATAAATCATTAATCATGAATTGAATCATGAATCATGAATTGAATCATGATTGAATCATGAATCATAAATCATGAATCATGAACTAAATCATGAATTGAATCATGAATCATGAATTGAATCATGAATCATGAATCATGAATCATGAATTGAATCATGAATCATGATTTGAATCATGAATCATTAATTGAATCATGAATCATGAATCGAATCATGAATTTTAATCGAATCATGAATCATGAATTGAATTATGAATCATGAATTGAATCATGAATTGAATCATGAATCATGAATCGAATCATGAATCATGAATCGAATCATGAATCATGAAATGAATCATGAATCATGAATTGAATCATGAATCGAATCATGAATCATGAATCGAATCATGATTCATGCATTGAATCATGAATCATGAATTGAATCATGAAATGAATCATGAATTGAATCATGAATCATGAATAGAATCATAAATCATGAATTGAATCATGAATCATGAATCATGAATTGAATCATGAATCATGAATTGAATCATGAATTGAATCATGAATCATAAATCATGAAATGAATCATGAAATAAATCATGAAATGAATCATGAATCATGAATTGAATCATAAATCATTAATCATGAATTGAATCATGAATCATGAACTAAATCATGAATCATGAATCATGAATCAAATCATGAATCATGAATCATGAATTAGGTCATGAATCATGAATCATGAATTGAATCATAAATTATGAATCATAAATTATGAATTGAATCATATATCATGAAACAAATCATGAATCATGAATTGAATCATGAATCATGAATCATAAATTATGAATTGAATCATGAATCATGAAACAAATCATGAATCATGAATTGAATCATGAATCATCATCATCATCATCATCATTTATTTATATAGCGCCAACATATTCCGTAGCGCTTATCATGAATCATGAAATATGAATCATAAATCATGAATCATGAAATGAATCATGAATCATTAATCGAATCATGAATCATGAATTGAATCATGAATTGAATCATGAATCAAATCATGAACCATGAATCATGAATTGAATTATGAATCATGAATTGAATCATGAATTGAATCATGAATCATGAATCGAATCATGAATCAGGAATTGAATCAGGAATTATGAATCATGAATCATGAATCATGAATCAAATCATGAATCATGAATCATGAATTGAATCATGAATCATGAACTGAATCATGAATTGAATCCTGAATCATGAATCATGAAACAAATCATGAATCATGAATTGAATCATGAATCATGAATCATAAATTATGAATTGAATCATGAATCATGAAACAAATCATGAATCATGAATTGAATCATGAATCATGAAATATGAATCTAATCATGAATTATGAATCATGAATCGAATCATGAATCATGAATCGAATCATGAATCATGAATCATGAATTGAATCATGAATCATGAATCGAATCATGATTCAGGAATTAAATCATGAATCATGAATCATGAATCATGAATCATAAATTGAATCATGAATCATGAATCGAATCATGAATCATGAATCGAATCATGAATCATGAATTGAATCATGAATCATGAATTGAATCATGACTCATGAATCATGAATCATGAATTGAATCATGAATTGAATCATGAATCATGAATCATGAATCATGAATTGAATCATAAATCATGATTTGAATCATGAATCATTAATTGAATCATGAATCATGAATTGAATCATGAATCATGAATCGAATCATGAATCATGAATTGAATCATGAATTGAATCATGAATCATGAATCATGAATCATGAATCATTAATCGAATCATGAATCATGAATTAAATCATGAATTGAATCATGAATCAAATCATGTACCATGAATCATGAATTGAATCATGAAATGAATCATGAATTGAATCATGAATCATGAATCGAATCATAAATCATGAATTGAAACATGAATCATGAATTGAATTATGAATCATGAATTCAATCATGAAATGAATCATGAATCATGAATTGAATCATAAATCATTAATCATGAATCGAATCATGAATCATGAATCATGAATTGAATCATGAATCATGAATTGAATCATGAATCATGAACTGAATCATGAATTGAATCCGGAATCATGAATCATGAAATGAATCATGAATCATGAATTGAATCATTAATCGAATCATGAATCATGAATCGAATTATGATTCATGCATTGAATCATGAATTATGAATTGAATCATGAAATGAATCATGAATTGAATCATGAATCATGAATCGAATCATAAATCATAAATTGAATCATGAATCATGAATCATGAATTGAATCATGAATCATGAATTGAATCATGAATTGAATCATGAATCATAAATCATGAAATGAATCATGAAATAAATCATGAAATGAATCATGAATCATGAATTGAATCATAAATCATTAATCATGAATTGAATCATGAATCATGAACTAAATCATGAATTGAATCATAAATCATGAATCATGAAACGAATCATAAATCATGAATCAAATCATGAATCAAGAATCATGAATCATGAATCAAATCATGAATCATGAATTGAATCATGAATCATGAATCATGAATCATGAATTGAATCAAGAATCATGAATCGAATCATGAATCGAATCATGAATCATGAATTGAATCATGAATTGAATCATGAATCATGAAATGAATCATGAATCATGAATCAAATCATGAATCATGAACTGAATCATGAATCATGAACTGAATCATGAATTGAATCCTGAATCATGAATCATGAAATGAATCATGAATCATGAATTGAATCATGAATCATGAAATGAATCATGAATCATGAATTGAATCATGAATGGAATCATGAACCATGAATCATGAATTGAATCATGAATCATGAATTGAATCATGAATCATGAATCGAATCATGAATCGAATCATGAATCATGAATTGAATCATGAATTAAATCATGAATCAAGAATCATGAAATGAATCATGAATTAAATCATGAAATGAATCATGAATCATGAATTGAATCATCAATCGTTATTCATGAATTGAATCATGAATCATGAACTAAATCATGAATCAAGAATCATGAATCATGATTCAAATCATGAATCATGAGTCATGAATTGAGTCATGAATCATGAATCATTAATTGAATCATGAATCATGAATCATAAATTATGTATTGAATCATGAATCATGAAACAAATCATGAATCATGAATTGAATCATGAATCATGAATCATAAATTATGAATTGAATCACGAATCATGAATCGAATCATGAATCATGAAACATGAATGGAATCATGAATCATGAATCGAATCATGAATCATGAATTGAATCATGAATCATGAAATAAATCATGAATTGAATCATGAATTGAATCATGATTCATGAATCAAATCATGAATCATGAATTGAATCATGAATCATGAATTGAATCATGACTCATGAATCATGAAATGAATCATGAATCATGAATTGAATCATGAATCGAATCATGAATCATGAATCAAATCATGATTCATGCATTGAATCATGAATCATGAATTGAATCATGAAATGAATCATGAATTGAATCATGAATCATGAATTGAATCATAAATCATGAATTGAATCATGAATCATTAATCATGAATTGAATCATGAATCATGAATTGAATCATGAATCATGAATTTAATCATGAATTGAATCATGAATCATAAATCATGAAATGAATCATGAAATAAATCATGAAATGAATCATGAATCATGAATTGAATCATTAATCATGAATCATGAACTAAATCATGAATTGAATCATGAATCATGAATCATGAATCATGAATTGAATCATGAATCATGATTTGAATCATGAATCATTAATTGAATCATGAATCATGAATCGAATCATGAATCATTAATCGAATCATGAATCATGAATTGAATCATGAATTGAATTATGAATCATGAATTGAATCATGAATTGAATCATGAATCCTGAATCGAATCATGAATCAAATCATGAATCATGAATCATGAAATGAATCATGAATCATGAATTGAATCATGAATCGAATCATGAATCATGAATCGAATCATGATTCATGCATTGAATCATGAATCATGAATTGAATCATGAAATGAATCATGAATTGAATCATGAATCATGAATCGAATCATAAATCATGAATTGAATCATGAATCATTAATCATGAATTGAATCATGAATCATGAATTCAATCATGAATTGAATCATGAATTATAAATCATGAAATGAATCATGAAATAAATCATGAAATGAATCATGAATCATGAATTGAATCATAAATCATTAATCATGAATCATGAACTAAATCATGAATTGAATCATGAATCATGAATCATGAATCATGAATTGAATCATTAATCGAATCATGAATCATGAATTGAATCATGAAATGAATCATGAATCATGATTTGAATCATGAATCATTAATTGAATCATGAATCATGAATCAAATCATTAATCGAATCATGAATCATGAATTGAATCATGAAATGAATCATGAATCATGAATTGAATCATGAATCGAATCATGAATCATGAATCGAATCATGATTCATGCATTGAATCATGAATTATGAATTGAATCATGAAATGAATCATGAATTGAATCATGAATCATGAATCGAATCATAAATCATGAATTGAATCATGAATCTTGAATCGAATCATAAATCATGAATTGAATCATGAATCATGAATCATGAATTCAATCATGAATTGAATCATGAATCATAAATCATGAAATGAATCATGAAATAAATCCTGAAATGAATTATGAATCATGAATTGAATCATACATTATTAATCATGAATTGAATCATGAATCATGAACTAAATCATGAATTGAATCATAAATCATGAATCATGAAACGAATCATAAATCATGAATCAAATCATGACTCAAGAATCATGAATCATGAATCAAATCATGAATCATGAATCATGAATTGAATCATGAATCATAAATCATGAATCGAATCATGAATCATGAATCATGAATGGAATCATGAATCATGAACTGAATCATGAATTGAATCCTGAATCATGAATCATGAATCGAATCATGAATCATGAATCATGAATGGAATCATGAATCATGAACTGAATCATGAATTGAATCCTGAATCATGAATCATGAAATGAATCATGAATCATGAATTGAATCATGAATCGAATCATGAATCATGAATCAAATCATGATTCATGCATTGAATCATGAATCATGAATTGAATCATGAAATGAATCATGAATTGAATCATGAATCATGAATCGAATCATAAATCATGAATCGAATCATAAATCATGAATTGAATCATAAATCATGAATCATGAATCATGAATTCAATCATGAATTGAATCATGAATCATGAATCATGAATCATGAATTCAATCATGAATCATGATTTGAATCATGAATCATTAATTGAATCATGAATCATAAATCGAATCATGAATCATTAATCGAATCATGAATCATGAATTGAATCATGAATTGAATTATGAATCATGAATTGAATCATGAATTGAATCATGAATCATGAATCGAATCATGAATCAGGAATTGAATCATGAATCATGAACTGAATCATGAATTGAATCCTGAATCATGAATCATGAATCGAATCATGAATCATGAATCATGAATGGAATCATGAATCATGAACTGAATCATGAATTGAATCCTGAATCATGAATCATGAAATGAATCATGAATCATGAATTGAATCATGAATCGAATCATGAATCATGAATCAAATCATGATTCATGCATTGAATCATGAATCATGAATTGAATCATGAAATGAATCATGAATTGAATCATGAATCATGAATTGAATCATGAATCATGAATTGAATCATAAATCATGAATTGAATCATGAATCATTAATCATGAATTGAATCATGAATCATGAATTGAATCATGAATCATGAATTTAATCATGAATTGAATCATGAATCATAAATCATGAAATGAATCATGAAATAAATCATGAAATGAATCATGAATCATGAATTGAATCATTAATCATGAATCATGAACTAAATCATGAATTGAATCATGAATCATTAATTGAATCATGAATCATGAATCGAATCATGAATCATTAATCGAATCATGAATCATGAATTGAATCATGAATTGAATTATGAATCATGAATTGAATCATGAATTGAATCATGAATCCTGAATCGAATCATGAATCAAATCATGAATCATGAATCATGAAATGAATCATGAATCATGAATTGAATCATGAATCGAATCATGAATCATGAATCGAATCATGATTCATGCATTGAATCATGAATCATGAATTGAATCATGAAATGAATCATGAATTGAATCATGAATCATGAATCGAATCATAAATCATGAATTGAATCATGAATCATTAATCATGAATTGAATCATGAATCATGAATTCAATCATGAATTGAATCATGAATTATAAATCATGAAATGAATCATGAAATAAATCATGAAATGAATCATGAATCATGAATTGAATCATAAATCATTAATCATGAATCATGAACTAAATCATGAATTGAATCATGAATCATGAATCATGAATCATGAATTGAATCATTAATCGAATCATGAATCATGAATTGAATCATGAAATGAATCATGAATCATGATTTGAATCATGAATCATTAATTGAATCATGAATCATGAATCAAATCATTAATCGAATCATGAATCATGAATTGAATCATGAAATGAATCATGAATCATGAATTGAATCATGAATCGAATCATGAATCATGAATCGAATCATGATTCATGCATTGAATCATGAATTATGAATTGAATCATGAAATGAATCATGAATTGAATCATGAATCATGAATCGAATCATAAATCATGAATTGAATCATGAATCTTGAATCGAATCATAAATCATGAATTGAATCATGAATCATGAATCATGAATTCAATCATGAATTGAATCATGAATCATAAATCATGAAATGAATCATGAAATAAATCCTGAAATGAATTATGAATCATGAATTGAATCATACATTATTAATCATGAATTGAATCATGAATCATGAACTAAATCATGAATTGAATCATAAATCATGAATCATGAAACGAATCATAAATCATGAATCAAATCATGACTCAAGAATCATGAATCATGAATCAAATCATGAATCATGAATCATGAATTGAATCATGAATCATAAATCATGAATCGAATCATGAATCATGAATCATGAATGGAATCATGAATCATGAACTGAATCATGAATTGAATCCTGAATCATGAATCATGAATCGAATCATGAATCATGAATCATGAATGGAATCATGAATCATGAACTGAATCATGAATTGAATCCTGAATCATGAATCATGAAATGAATCATGAATCATGAATTGAATCATGAATCGAATCATGAATCATGAATCAAATCATGATTCATGCATTGAATCATGAATCATGAATTGAATCATGAAATGAATCATGAATTGAATCATGAATCATGAATCGAATCATAAATCATGAATCGAATCATAAATCATGAATTGAATCATAAATCATGAATCATGAATCATGAATTCAATCATGAATTGAATCATGAATCATGAATCATGAATCATGAATTCAATCATGAATCATGATTTGAATCATGAATCATTAATTGAATCATGAATCATAAATCGAATCATGAATCATTAATCGAATCATGAATCATGAATTGAATCATGAATTGAATTATGAATCATGAATTGAATCATGAATTGAATCATGAATCATGAATCGAATCATGAATCAGGAATTGAATCATGAATCATGAACTGAATCATGAATTGAATCCTGAATCATGAATCATGAATCGAATCATGAATCATGAATCATGAATGGAATCATGAATCATGAACTGAATCATGAATTGAATCCTGAATCATGAATCATGAAATGAATCATGAATCATGAATTGAATCATGAATCGAATCATGAATCATGAATCAAATCATGATTCATGCATTGAATCATGAATCATGAATTGAATCATGAAATGAATCATGAATTGAATCATGAATCATGAATTGAATCATGAATCATGAATTGAATCATAAATCATGAATTGAATCATGAATCATTAATCATGAATTGAATCATGAATCATGAATTGAATCATGAATCATGAATTTAATCATGAATTGAATCATGAATCATAAATCATGAAATGAATCATGAAATAAATCATGAAATGAATCATGAATCATGAATTGAATCATTAATCATGAATCATGAACTAAATCATGAATTGAATCATGAATCATTAATTGAATCATGAATCATGAATCGAATCATGAATCATTAATCGAATCATGAATCATGAATTGAATCATGAATTGAATTATGAATCATGAATTGAATCATGAATTGAATCATGAATCCTGAATCGAATCATGAATCAAATCATGAATCATGAATCATGAAATGAATCATGAATCATGAATTGAATCATGAATCGAATCATGAATCATGAATCGAATCATGATTCATGCATTGAATCATGAATCATGAATTGAATCATGAAATGAATCATGAATTGAATCATGAATCATGAATCGAATCATAAATCATGAATTGAATCATGAATCATTAATCATGAATTGAATCATGAATCATGAATTCAATCATGAATTGAATCATGAATTATAAATCATGAAATGAATCATGAAATAAATCATGAAATGAATCATGAATCATGAATTGAATCATAAATCATTAATCATGAATCATGAACTAAATCATGAATTGAATCATGAATCATGAATCATGAATCATGAATCATGAATTGAATCATTAATCGAATCATGAATCATGAATTGAATCATGAAATGAATCATGAATCATGATTTGAATCATGAATCATTAATTGAATCATGAATCATGAATCAAATCATTAATCGAATCATGAATCATGAATTGAATCATGAAATGAATCATGAATCATGAATTGAATCATGAATCGAATCATGAATCATGAATCGAATCATGATTCATGCATTGAATCATGAATTATGAATTGAATCATGAAATGAATCATGAATTGAATCATGAATCATGAATCGAATCATAAATCATGAATTGAATCATGAATCTTGAATCGAATCATAAATCATGAATTGAATCATGAATCATAAATCATGAAATGAATCATGAAATAAATCCTGAAATGAATTATGAATCATGAATTGAATCATACATTATTAATCATGAATTGAATCATGAATCATGAACTAAATCATGAATTGAATCATAAATCATGAATCATGAAACGAATCATAAATCATGAATCAAATCATGAATCAAGAATCATGAATCATGAATCAAATCATGAATCATGAATCATGAATTGAATCATGAATCATAAATCATGAATCGAATCATGAATCATGAATCATGAATGGAATCATGAATCATGAACTGAATCATGAATTGAATCCTGAATCATGAATCATGAATCGAATCATGAATCATGAATCATGAATGGAATCATGAATCATGAACTGAATCATGAATTGAATCCTGAATCATGAATCATGAAATGAATCATGAATCATGAATTGAATCATGAATCGAATCATGAATCATGAATCAAATCATGATTCATGCATTGAATCATGAATCATGAATTGAATCATGAAATGAATCATGAATTGAATCATGAATCATGAATCGAATCATAAATCATGAATTGAATCATAAATCATTAATCATGAATTGAATCATGAATCATGAATTGAATCATGAATTGAATCATGAATCATAAATCATGAATCATGAACTAAATCATGAATTGAATCATGAATCATGAATTGAATCATGAATCATGAATCATGAATCATGAATTGAATCATGAATCATGATTTGAATCATGAATCATTAATTGAATCATGAATCATGAATCGAATCATGAATCATTAATCGAATCATGAATCATGAATTGAATTATGAATCATGAATTGAATCATGAATTGAATCATGAATCATGAATCGAATCATAAATCATGAATTGAATCATGAATCATTTATCATGAATTGAATCATGAATCATGAATTTAATCATGAATTGAATCATGAATCATAAATCATGAAATGAATCATGAAATAAATCATGAAATGAATCATGAATCATGAATTGAATCATAAATCATTAATCATGAATCATGAACTAAATCATGAATTGAATCATGAATCATGAATCATGAATTGAATCATGAATCATGATTTGAATCATGAATCATTAATTGAATCATGAATCATGAATCGAATCATGAATCATTAATCGAATCATGAATCATGAATTGAATCATGAATTGAATTATGAATCATGAATTGAATCATGAAATGAATCCTGAATCCTGAATCGAATCATGAATCATGAATCGAATCATGAATCATGAATCATGAAATGAATCATGAATCATGAATTGAATCATGAATCGAATCATGAATCATGAATCGAATCATGATTCATGCATTGAATCATGAATTATGAATTGAATCATGAAATGAATCATGAATTGAATCATGAATCATGAATCGAATCATAAATCATGAATTGAATCATGAATCTTGAATCGAATCATAAATCATGAATTGAATCATGAATCATGAATCATGAATTCAATCATGAATTAAATCATGAATCATAAATCATGAAATGAATCATGAAAAAAATCATGAAATGAATTATGAATCATGAATTGAATCATAAATCATTAATCATGAATTGAATCATGAATCATGAACTAAATCATGAATTGAATCATAAATCATGAATCATGAAATGAATCATGAATCATGAATCAAATCATGAATCATGAATTGAATCATGAATCATGAATCGAATAATGAATAATGAATCATGAATTGAATCACGAATCATGAATTGAATCATGAATCATGAATCGAATCATGAATCATGAATTGAATCATGAATTGAATCATGAATCAAGAATCATGAAATGAATCATGAATTATATCATGAAATGAATCATGAATCATGAATTGAATCATAAATCATTAATCATGAATTGAATCATGAATCATGAACTAAATCATGAATCATGAATCATGAATCATGAATCAAATCATGAATCATGAATCATGAATTAGGTCATGAATCATGAATTGAATCATAAATTATGAATCATAAATTATGAATTGAATCATGAATCATGAAACAAATCATGAATCATGAATTGAATCATGAATCATGAATGATAAATTATGAATTGAATCATGAATCATGAAACAAATCATGAATCATGAATTGAATCATGAATCATGAAATATGAATCTAATCAAGAATTATGAATCATGAATCGAATCATGAATCATGAATCATGAATCAAATCATGATTCAGGAATTAAATCATGAATCATGAATCATTAATCATGAATCATGAATTATGAATCATGAATTGAATCATGAATCATGAATCGAATCATGAATCATGAATTGAATCATGAATCATGAATTGAATCATGAATCATGAATTGAATCATGAATCATGAATCATGAATCATGAATTGAATCATGAATCATGAATCATAAATTATGAATTGAATCATGAATCATGAAACAAATCATGAATCATGAATTGAATCATGAATCATGAAATATGAATCTAATCATGAATTATGAATCATGAATCGAATCATGAATCATGAATTGAATCATGAATCATGAATCGAATCATGATTCAGGAATTAAATCATGAATCATGAATCATTAATCATGAATCATGAATCATGAATCATGAATTGAATCATGAATCATGAATCGAATCATGAATCATGAATTGAATCATGAATCATGAATTGAATCATGAATCATGAATTGAATCATGAATCATGAATCATGAATTGAATCATGAATTGAATCATGAATCATGAATTGAATCATAAATCATGATTTGAATCATGAATCATTAATTGAATCATGAATCATGAATCGAATCATGAATCATGAATCGAATCATGAATCATGAATTGAATCATGAATTGAATCATAAATCATGAATCATGAAATGAATCATGAATCATTAATCGAATCATGAATCATGAATTGAATCATGAATTGAATCATGAATCAAATCATGAACCATGAATCATGAATTGAATTATGAATCATGAATTGAATCATGAATTGAATCATGAATTTTATCATGAAATGAATCATGAATCATGAATTGAATAATAAATCATTAATCATGAATTGAATCATGAATCATGAACTAAATCATGAATCATGAATCATGAATCAAATCATGAATCATGAATCATGAATTAGGTCATGAATCATGAATCATGAATTGAATCATAAATTATGAATCATAAATTATGAATTGAATCATATATCATGAAACAAATCATGAATCATGAATTGAATCATGAATCATGAATCATAAATTATGAATTGAATCATGAATCATGAAACAAATCATGAATCATGAATTGAATCATGAATCATCATCATCATCATCATCATTTATTTATATAGCGCCAACATATTCCGTAGCGCTTATCATGAATCATGAAATATGAATCATAAATCATGAATCATGAAATGAATCATAAATCATTAATCGAATCATGAATCATGAATTGAATCATGAATTGAATCATGAATCAAATCATGAACCATGAATCATGAATTGAATTATGAATCATGAATTGAATCATGAATTGAATCATGAATCATGAATCGAATCATGAATCAGGAATTGAATCAGGAATTATGAATCATGAATCATGAATCATGAATCAAATCATGAATCATGAATCATGAATTGAATCATGAATCATGAACTGAATCATGAATTGAATCCTGAATCATGAATCATGAAACAAATCATGAATCATGAATTGAATCATGAATCATGAATCATAAATTATGAATTGAATCATGAATCATGAAACAAATCATGAATCATGAATTGAATCATGAATCATGAAATATGAATCTAATCATGAATTATGAATCATGAATCGAATCATGAATCATGAATCGAATCATGATTCAGGAATTAAATCATGAATCATGAATCATTAATCATGAATCATGAATCATGAATCATGAATTGAATCATGAATCATGAATCGAATCATGAATCATGAATTGAATCATGAATCATGAATTGAATCATGAATCATGAATTGAATCATGAATCATGAATCATGAATTGAATCATGAATTGAATCATGAATCATGAATTGAATCATAAATCATGATTTGAATCATGAATCATTAATTGAATCATGAATCATGAATCGAATCATGAATCATGAATCGAATCATGAATCATGAATTGAATCATGAATTGAATCATAAATCATGAATCATGAAATGAATCATGAATCATTAATCGAATCATGAATCATGAATTGAATCATGAATTGAATCATGAATCAAATCATGAACCATGAATCATGAATTGAATTATGAATCATGAATTGAATCATGAATTGAATCATGAATTATATCATGAAATGAATCATGAATCATGAATTGAATCATAAATCATTAATCATGAATTGAATCATGAATCATGAACTAAATCATGAATCATGAATCATGAATCAAATCATGAATCATGAATCATGAATTAGGTCATGAATCATGAATCATGAATTGAATCATAAATTATGAATCATAAATTATGAATTGAATCATATATCATGAAACAAATCATGAATCATGAATTGAATCATGAATCATGAATCATAAATTATGAATTGAATCATGAATCATGAAACAAATCATGAATCATGAATTGAATCATGAATCATCATCATCATCATCATCATTTATTTATATAGCGCCAACATATTCCGTAGCGCTTATCATGAATCATGAAATATGAATCATAAATCATGAATCATGAAATGAATCATGAATCATTAATCGAATCATGAATCATGAATTGAATCATGAATTGAATCATGAATCAAATCATGAACCATGAATCATGAATTGAATTATGAATCATGAATTGAATCATGAATTGAATCATGAATCATGAATCGAATCATGAATCAGGAATTGAATCAGGAATTATGAATCATGAATCATGAATCATGAATCAAATCATGAATCATGAATCATGAATTGAATCATGAATCATGAACTGAATCATGAATTGAATCCTGAATCATGAATCATGAAACAAATCATGAATCATGAATTGAATCATGAATCATGAATCATAAATTATGAATTGAATCATGAATCATGAAACAAATCATGAATCATGAATTGAATCATGAATCATGAAATATGAATCTAATCATGAATTATGAATCATGAATCGAATCATGAATCATGAATCGAATCATGAATCATGAATCATGAATCGAATCATGATTCAGGAATTAAATCATGAATCATGAATCATGAATCATGAATCATAAATTGAATCATGAATCATGAATCGAATCATGAATCATGAATCGAATCATGAATCATGAATTGAATCATGAATCATGAATTGAATCATGACTCATGAATCATGAATCATGAATTGAATCATGAATTGAATCATGAATCATGAATCATGAATCATGAATTGAATCATAAATCATGATTTGAATCATGAATCATTAATTGAATCATGAATCATGAATTGAATCATGAATCATGAATCGAATCATGAATCATGAATTGAATCATGAATTGAATCATGAATCATGAATCATGAATCATGAATCATGAATCATTAATCGAATCATGAATCATGAATTAAATCATGAATTGAATCATGAATCAAATCATGTACCATGAATCATGAATTGAATCATGAAATGAATCATGAATTGAATCATGAATCATGAATCGAATCATAAATCATGAATTGAATCATGAATCATGAATTGAATTATGAATCATGAATTCAATCATGAAATGAATCATGAATCATGAATTGATTCATAAATCATTAATCATGAATCGAATCATGAATCATGAATCATGAATTGAATCATGAATCATGAATTGAATCATGAATCATGAACTGAATCATGAATTGAATCCGGAATCATGAATCATGAAATGAATCATGAATCATGAATTGAATCATTAATCGAATCATGAATCATGAATCGAATTATGATTCATGCATTGAATCATGAATTATGAATTGAATCATGAAATGAATCATGAATTGAATCATGAATCATGAATCGAATCATAAATCATAAATTGAATCATGAATCATGAATCATGAATTGAATCATGAATCATGAATTGAATCATGAATTGAATCATGAATCATAAATCATGAAATGAATCATGAAATAAATCATGAAATGAATCATGAATCATGAATTGAATCATAAATCATTAATCATGAATTGAATCATGAATCATGAACTAAATCATGAATTGAATCATAAATCATGAATCATGAAACGAATCATAAATCATGAATCAAATCATGAATCAAGAATCATGAATCATGAATCAAATCATGAATCATGAATCATGAATTGAATCATGAATCATGAATCATGAATCATGAATTGAATCAAGAATCATGAATCGAATCATGAATCGAATCATGAATCATGAATTGAATCATGAATTGAATCATGAATCATGAAATGAATCATGAATCATGAATCAAATCATGAATCATGAATTGAATCATGAATCATGAATTGAATCATGAATCATGAATAATGAATCTAATCATAAATCATGAATCATGAACTGAATCATGAATCATGAACTGAATCATGAATTGAATCCTGAATCATGAATCATGAAATGAATCATGAATCATGAATTGAATCATGAATCATGAATTGAATCATGAATTGAATCATGAATCATGAATGGAATCATGAACCATGAATCATGAATTGAATCATGAATCATGAATTGAATCATGAATCATGAATCGAATCATGAATCGAATCATGAATCATGAATTGAATCATGAATTAAATCATGAATCAAGAATCATGAAATGAATCATGAATTAAATCATGAAATGAATCATGAATCATGAATTGAATCATCAATCGTTATTCATGAATTGAATCATGAATCATGAACTAAATCATGAATCAAGAATCATGAATCATGATTCAAATCATGAATCATGAGTCATGAATTGAGTCATGAATCATGAATCATTAATTGAATCATGAATCATGAATCATAAATTATGTATTGAATCATGAATCATGAAACAAATCATGAATCATGAATTGAATCATGAATCATGAATCATAAATTATGAATTGAATCACGAATCATGAATCGAATCATGAATCATGAAACATGAATGGAATCATGAATCATGAATCGAATCATGAATCATGAATTGAATCATGAATCATGAAATAAATCATGAATTGAATCATGAATTGAATCATGATTCATGAATCAAATCATGAATCATGAATTGAATCATGAATCATGAATTGAATCATGAATCATGAATCATGAAATGAATCATGAATCATGAAATGAATCATGAATCATGAAATGAATCATGAATTGAATCATGAATTGAATCATGAATCAAGAATCATGAAATGAATTATGAATTAAATCATGAAATGAATCATGAATCATGAATTGAATCATAAATCATTAATCATGAATTGAATCATGAATCATGAACTAAATCATGAATCAAGAATCATGAATCATGAATCAAGAATCATGAATCATGAATCAAATCATGAATCATGAATCATGAATTGAGTCATAAATCATGAATCATTAATTGAATCATGAATCTTGAATCATAAATTATGAATTAAGATATTAAGATAAATAAAGCTCCAGGTCCAGATGGCATACACCCAAGGGTCCTTATGGAATTAAACTCGGAAATAGCTAGACCGCTATTCTTAATTTTCAGAGATTCAATCTCATCAGGCTCAGTACCAAGGGATTGGCGAATAGCAGATGTGGTGCCGTTGTTTAAAAAGGGGACGAGATCACAACCAGAGAATTATAGACCTGTAAGCCTGACATCAATAGTGGGGAAACTACTGGAAGGTATTTTAAGGGACAGTATTCAGGATTACTTGGTACGCAATAAAATTATTAGTGGGAATCAACATGGATTTGTGAGGGATAGGTCATGTCAAACTAATCTAATTAGTTTCTACGAGGAAGTTAGTGGGAACTTAGACCAGGGCAGGACAGTAGATGTGGTCTACTTAGATTTTGCAAAGGCCTTTGATACAGTGCCACACAAGAGGTTGGTTTACAAAATAAGGGAACTGGGTCTAGAAATCAAAATTTGTACTTGGATCGAAAACTGGTTAGAGAATAGGGAACAGAGAGTTGTGATAAATGGAACATTTTCTAATTGGTCAAAGGTCTTAAGTGGAGTTCCTCAAGGTTCCGTGCTGGGACCACTCCTTTTTAATATATTTATTAATGACCTTGGTGATGGTTTAGAGAGTAAAGTTTCTATTTTTGCAGATGACACTAAACTCTGTAAGGTAATAAAATCAGAGCAAGATGTAGCTTCTCTACAGAGGGACTTAAATAAACTGGAGGATTGGGCGGCTAAATGGAATATGAGGTTTAACACAGATAAATGTAAGGTTATGCATTCAGGGATCAAAAACAAGAACGCAATCTATAAATTAAATGGAATTAATTTGGGAGAATCTATAATGGAAAAGGATTTGGGAGTGCTCGTAGACAGTAGACTTAGCAATAGTGCTCAATGTCAAGCAGCAGCTGCAAGGGCAAACAAAGTATTGGCATGCATAAAAAGGGGCATAGATGCAAGGGAAGACAGTGTAATTTTGCCACTGTATAAATCATTGGTAAGACCTCATCTTGAATATGCAGTACAGTTCTGGGCACCACTCTATAAAAAAGATAATTTGGAACTAGAAAGGGTTCAGAGAAGGGCGACAAAATTGATAAAGGGTATGGAGTCATTAAGTTATGAGGAAAGGTTAGCCAGTTTAGGCATGTTTACTTTAGAAAAGAGGCGTCTAAGGGGAGATATGATTACTATGTACAAATACATTAGGGGTCAATACAGAGAGCTTTCATGGGAACTTTTTAACCCAAGGACCATACACAGGACACGTGGTCATCCCCTAAGGTTAGAGGAGAGGAAATTTCACAACCAGCAAAGGAAGGGGTTCTTTACAGTAAGGGCAGTCAAGATATGGAATTCATTGCCAGGGAAGGTTGTGATGGCAGATTCAATAGATATGTTTAAGAAAGGGTTAGACAAATTTTTAGCGGAAAGGTGTATCCAGGGATACGACCGTTAATTTAAAATAAAGGATAGTAGTGGATATAGGGTAAAAATTGGATTGCAATATTGAGTCTGGGGGGATTTTCAAAATTGAAACAGATGGGCGGTTGCCTACTCCGGATTAATTTCAAATATAAGTGCAGGATCGCAGGAGATCCAAAATAGGTTGAACTTGATGGACTGGTGTCTTTTTTCAACCTCATCAACTATGTTACTATGTTACTATGAATTGAATCATGAATCATGAAACAAATCATGAATCATGAATTGAATCATGAATCATGAAATATGAATCTAATCATGAATCGAATCATGAATCATGAATCATGAATTGAATCATGAATTATGAATTGAATCATGATTCAGGAATTAAATCATGAATCATGAATCATGAATCATGAATCATGAATCATGAATTGAATCATGAAACATGAATCGAATCATGAATCATAATTCGAATCATGAATCATGAATTGAATCATGAATCATGAATCATGAATTGAATCATGAATTGAATCATGAATCATGAATCATGAATCATGAATTGAATCATAAATCATGATTTGAATCATGAATCATTAATTGAATCATGAATCATGAATCGAATCATGAATCATGAATCGAATCATGAATCATGAATTGAATCATGAATTGAATCATGAATCATGAATCATGAAATGAATCATGAATCATTATTCGAATCATGAATCATTAATTAAAACATGAATTGAATTATGAATCAAATCATGAACCATGAATCATGAATTGAATTATGAATCATGAATTGAATCATGAATTGAATCATGAATCATGAATCGAATCATGAATCAGGAATTGAATCATGAATTATGAATCATGAATCATGAATCGAATCATGAATCATGAATCATGAATTAAATCATGAATCATGAACTGAATCATGAATTGAATCCTGAATCATTAATCATAAATTGAATCATGAATCGAATCATGAATCATGAATTGAATCATGAATTGAATCATGAATCATGAATTGAATCATGAATCATGAATTGAATCATGAATCATGAATCATGAAATGAATAATGAATCATGAATTCAATCATGAATTGAATCATGAATCATGAATTGAATCATGAATCATGAATTGAATCATGAATCATGGATCATGAAATGAATCATGAATTGAATCATGAATCATGAATTGAATCATGAATCATGAATCATGAATCATGAATTGAATCATGAATTGAATCATGAATTGAATCATGAATCATGAAATAAATCATGAATTGAATCATGAATTGAATCATGAATCATGAATTGAATCATGAATCATGAATTGAATCATGAATCATGAATCATGAAATGAATCATGAATCATGAATTGAATCATGAATCATGAATCGAATCATGAATCATAAATCGATTCATGAATCATGAATTGAATCATGAATCATGAATTGAATCATGAATCATGAATTAAATCATGAATCATAAATCGACTCATGAATCATGAATTAAATCATGAATCTTCAATCGAATCATGAATCATGAATTAAATCATGAATCTTCAATCGAATCATGAATCATGTATCGAATCATGAATTGAATCATGGATTGAATCATGAATCATGAATCATGAAATGAATCATGAATTTAATCATGAAATGAATTATGAACCATTAATTGAATCATGAATCATGAATCCTGAATCTTAATTTAAATCATAAATCTTGAATCATGAAATGAATCATGAATCATGAACTGAATCATAAATTGAATCATGAATCATGAAATGAATCATGAATCATGAATTGAATCATGAATTGAATCATGAATCATGAACTAAATCATGAATCAAGAATCAAGAATCATGAATCATGAATTGAATCATGAATCATAAATCATGAATTGAATAATGAATTGAATCATAATTTATGAATCGAATCATGAATCATGAATCGAATCATGAATCATGAATCATGAATTGAATCATGAATCATGAATCGAATCATGATTCAGGAATTAAATCATAAATCATGAATCATGAATCATGAATCATGAATTGAATCATGAATCATGAATCGAATCATGAATCATGAAATATGAATCTAATCATGAATTGTGAATCATGAATCGAATCATGAATCATGAATCATGAATTGAATCATGAATCATGAATCGAATCATGATTCAGGAATTAAATCATAAATCATGAATCATGAATCATGAATCATGAATTGAATCATGAATCATGAATCGAATCATGAATCATGAATCGAATCATGAATCATGAATTGAATCATGAATCATGAATTGAATCATGAATCATGAATCATGAATCATGAATTGAATCATGAATTGAATCATGAATTGAATCATAAATCATGAATCATGAATCATGAATTGAATCATAAATCATGATTTGAATCATGAATCATTAATTGAATCATGAATCATGAATCGAATCAGGAATCATGAATCGAATCATGAATCATGAATTGAATCATGAATTGAATCATGAATCATGATTCATAAAATGAATCATGAATCATTAATCGAATCATGAATCATGAATTGAATCATGAATTGAATCATGAATCAAATCATGTACCATGAATCATGAATTGAAACATGAAATGAATCATGAATTGAATCATGAATCATGAATCGAATCATAAATCATGAATTGAATCATGAATCATGAATCATGAATTTAATTATGAATCATGAATTCAATCATGAATTGAATCATAAATCATTAATCATGAATCGAATCATGAATCATGAATCATGAATTGAATCATGAATCATGAACTGAATCATGAATTGAATCCTGAATCATGAATCTTGAAATGAATCATGAATCATGAATCGAATCATGATTCATGCATTGAATCATGAATTATGAATTGAATCATGAATCGAATCATGAATCATGAATCGAATCATGATTCATGCATTGAATCATGAATTATGAATTGAATCATGAAATGAATCATGAATTGAATCGTGAATCATGAATCGAATCATAAATCATGAATTGAATCATGAATCATGAATCATGAATTAAATCATGAATCATGAATTGAATCATGAATTGAATCATGAATCATAAATCATGAAATGAATCATGAAATAAATCATGAAATGAATCATGAATCATGAATTGAATCATAAATCATTAATCATGAATTGAATCATGAATCATGAACTAAATCATGAATTGAATCATAAATCATGAATCATGAAACGAATCATAAATCATGAATCAAATCATGAATCAAGAATCATGAAGTATGAATCAAATCATGAATCATGAATTGAATCATGAATCATGAATCATGAATTCAATCAAGAATCATGAATCGAATCATGAATCGAATCATGAATCATGAATTGAATCATGAATTGAATCATGAATTGAATCATGAATCATGAAATGAATCATGAATCATGAAATGAATCATGAATCTTGAATCAAATCATGAATCATGAATTGAATCATGAATCAAGAATTGAATCATGAATCATGAATTATGAATCTAATCATGTATCATGAATCATGAATTGAATCATGAATCATGAACTGAATCATGAATTGAATCCTGAATCATGAATGGAATCATGAACCATGAATCATGAATTGAATCATGAATCATGAATTGAATCATGAATCATGAATCGAATCATGAATCATGAATTGAATCATGAATTAAATCATGAATCAAGAATCATGAAATGAATTAAATCATGAAATGAATCATGAATCATGAATTGAATCATAAATCATTAATCATGAATTGAATCATGAATCATGAACTAAATCATGAATCAAGAATCATGAATCATGAATCAAATCATGAATCATGAGTCATGAATTGAGTCATGAATCATGAATCATAAATTGAATCATGAATCATGAATCATAAATTATGTATTGAATCATGAATCATGAAACAAATCAAGAATCATGAATTGAATCATGAATCATGAATCATAAATTATGAATTGAATCATGAATCATGAATCGAATCATGAATCATGAATCATGAATCATGAATCATGAATGGAATCATGAATCATGAATCGAATCATGAATCATGAATTGAATAATGAATCATGAAATGAATCATGAATAATGAATTCAATCATGAATCATGAATCGAATCATGAATCATAAAACGAATCATGAATCATGAATTGAATCATGAATCATGAATTGAAACATGAATCATGAATCATGAATTGATTCATGAATCATGAAATAAATCATCAATTGAATCATGAATTGAATCATGAATCATGAAATAAATCATGAATTGAATCATGAATAATGAATTGAATCATGAATCATGAATTGAATCTTGAATCATGAATCGAATCATGAATTGAATCATGAATCATGAATTGAATCATGAATCATGAATCATGAATTAAATCATGAATCATAAATCATAAATCATGAATTAAATCATGAATCATAAATCGACTCATGAATCATGAATCATAAATTATGTATTGAATCATGAATCATGAAACAAATCATGAATCATGAATTGAATCATGAATCATGAATCATAAATTATGAATTGAATCATGAATCATGAATCGAATCATGAATCATGAATCATGAATCATGAATCATGAATGGAATCATGAATCATGAATTGAATAATGAATCATGAAATGAATCATGAATCATGAATTGAATCATGAATCATGAATCGAATCATGAATCATGAATCGAATCATGAATCATGAATTGAATCATGAATCATGAATTGAAACATGAATCATGAATCATGAATTGAATCATGAATCATGAAATAAATCATCAATTGAATCATGAATTGAATCATGAATCATGAAATAAATCATGAATTGAATCATGAATTGAATCATGAATAATGAATTGAATCATGAATCATGAATTGAATCTTGAATCATGAATCGAATCATGAATTGAATCATGAATCATGAATTGAATCATGAATCATGAATCATGAATTAAATCATGAATCATAAATCATGAATCATGAATTAAATCATGAATCATAAAGCGACTCATGAATCATGAATTAAATCATGAATCTTCAATTGAATCATGAATCATGAATTAAATCATGAATCTTCAATCGAATCATGAATCATGAATCGAATCATGAATCATGAATTGAATCATGGATTGAATCTTGAATCATGAATCATGAATTGAATCATGAATCATGAATGGAATCATGAACCATGAATCATGAATTGAATCATGAATCATGAATTGAATCATGAATCATGAATCGAATCATGAATCGAATCATGAATCATGAATTGAATCATGAATTGAATCATGAATCATGAATTATGAATCTAATCATAAATCATGAATCATGAATTGAATCATGAATCATGAACTGAATCATGAATTGAATCCTGATTCATGAATCATGAAATGAATCATGAATCATGAATTGAATCATGAATCATGAATTGAATCATGAATTGAATCATGAATCATGAATGGAATCATGAACCATGAATCATGAATTGAATCATGAATCATGAATTGAATCATGAATCATGAATCGAATCATGAATCGAATCATGAATCATGAATTGAATCATGAATTGAATCATGAATCAAGAATCATGAAATGAATCATGAATTAAATCATGAAATGAATCATGAATCATGAAATGAATCATAAATCATTAATCATGAATTGAATCATGAATCATGAACTAAATCATGAATCAAGAATCATGAATCATGAATCAAATCATGAATCATGAGTCATGAATTGAGTCATGAATCATGAATCATGAATTGAATCATGAATCATGAATCATAAATTATGTATTGAATCATGAATCATGAAACAAATCATGAATCATGAATTAAATCATGAATCATGAATCATAAATTATGAATTGAATCATGAATCATGAATCGAATCATGAATCATGAATCATGAATCATGAATGGAATCATGAATCATGAATCGAATCATGAATCATGAATCGAATCATGAATCATGAATTGAATAATGAATCATGAAATGAATCATGAATCATGAATTCAATCATGAATCATGAATCGAATCATGAATCATGAATCATGAATCGAATCATGAATCATGAATTGAATCATGAATCATGAATTGAAACATGAATCATGAATCATGAATTGAATCATGAATCATGAATTGAATCATGAATAATGAAATAAATCATGAATTGAATCATGAATTGAGTCATGAATCATGAAATAAATCATGAATTGAATCATGAATTGAATCATGAATCATGAATTGAATCATGAATCATGAATCGAATCATGAATCATGAATTGAATCATGAATCATGAATTGAATCATGAATCATGAATTAAATCATGAATCATAAATCGACTCATGAATCACGAATTAAATCATGAATTGAATCATGAATCAAGAATCATGAAATGAATCATGAATTAAATCATGAAATGAATCATGAATCATGAATTGAATCATAAATCATTAATCATGAATTGAATCATGAATCATGAACTAAATCATGAATCAAGAATCATGAATCATGAATCAAATCATGAATCGTGAATCATGAATTGAGTCATGAATCATGAATCATGAATTGAATCATGGATCATGAATCGTAAATTATGAATTGAATCATGAATCATGAAACAAATCATGAATCATGAATTGAATCATGAATCATGAATCATAAATTATGAATTGAATCATGAATCATGAAACAAATCAAGAATCATGAATTGAATCATGAAATATGAATCTAATCATGAATTATGAATCATGAATAGAATCATGAATCATAAATCATAAATTATGTATTGAATCATGAATCATGAAACAAATCATGAATCATGAATTGAATCATGAATCATGAATCATAAATTATGAATTTAATCATGAATCAAGAATGGAATCATGAATCATGAATCATAAATCATGAATCATAATTGGAATCATGAATCATGAATCATGAATCATGAATGGTATCATGAATCATGAATGGAATCATGAATCATGAATCGAATCATGAATCATGAATTGAATAATGAATCATGAAATGAATCATGAATCATGAATTCAATCATGAATCATGAATCATAAATTATGAATTGAATCATGAATCATGAATTGAATCATGAAATATGAATCTAATCATGAATTATGAATCATGAATCAAATCATGAATCATGAATCGAATCATGTTTCAGGAATTAAATCATGAATCATGAATTGAATCATGAAATATGAATCTAATCATGAATTATGAATCATGAATAGAATCATGAATCATGAATCATAAATTATGTATTGAATCATGAATCATGAAACAAATCATGAATCATGAATTAAATCATGAATCATGAATCATAAATTATGAATTTAATCATGAATCAAGAATGGAATCATGAATCATGAATCATGAATGGAATCATGAATCGAATCATGAATCATGAATTGAATCATGAATTGAATCATGAATCAAGAATCATGAAATGAATCATGAATTAAATCATGAAATGAATCATGAATCATGAAATGAATCATAAATCATTAATCATGAATTGAATCATGAATCATGAACTAAATCATGAATCAAGAATCATGAATCATGAATCAAATCATGAATCATGAGTCATGAATGGAATCATGAATCATGAATCGAATCATGAATCATGAATCGAATCATGAATCATGAATTGAATAATGAATCAAGAAAAGAATCATGAATCATGAATTCAATCATGAATCATGAATCATAAATTATGAATTGAATCATGAATCATGAATTGAATCATGAAATATGAATCTAATCATGAATTATGAATCATGAATCAAATCATGAATCATGAATCATGAATTAAATCGTGAATCATGAATCGAATCATGTTTCAGGAATTAAATCATGAATCATGAATCATGAATCATGAATTGAATCATGAATCATGAATCGAATCATGAATCATGAATCGAATCTTGAATTATGAATTGAATCATGAATCATGAATTGAATCATGAATCATGAATCATGAATCATGAATTGAATCATGAATCATGAATCATGAATCATGAATTGAATCATAAATCATGATTTGAATCATGAATCATTAATTGAATCATGAATCATGAATCGAATCATGAATCATGAATAGAATCATGAATCATGAATTAAATCATGAATTGAATCATGAATCAAATCATGAACCATGAATCATGAATTGAATTATGAATCATGAATTGAATCATGAATTAAATCATGAATCAAGAATCATGAAATGAATTAAATCATGAAATGAATCATGAATCATGAATTGAATCATAAATCATTAATCATGAATTGAATCATAAATTATGAATTTAATCATGAATCAAGAATGGAATCATGAATCATGAATCATGAATGGAATCATGAATCATGAATCATGAATCATGAATCATGAATGGAATCATGAATCATGAATTGAATCATGAATCATGAATCGAATCATGAATCATGAATTGAATAATGAATCAAGAAAAGAATCATGAATCATGTATTCAATCATGAATCATGAATCATAAATTATGAATTAAATCATGAATCATGAATTGAATCATGAAATATGAATCTAATCATGAATTATGAATCATGAATCAAATCATGAATCATGAATCATGAATTAAATCGTGAATCATGAATCGAATCATGTTTCAGGAATTAAATCATGAATCATGAATCATGAATTGAATCATGAATCATGAATCGAATCATGAATCATGAATCGAATCTTGAATTATGAATTGAATCATGAATCATGAATTGAATCATGAATCATGAATCATGAATCATGAATTGAATCATGAATCATGAATCATGAATTGAATCATAAATCATGATTTGAATCATGAATCATGAATAGAATCATGAATCATGAATTAAATCATGAATTGAATCATGAATCAAATCATGAACCATGAATCATGAATTGAATTATGAATCATGAATTGAATCATGAATTAAATCATGAATCAAGAATCATGAAATGAATTAAATCATGAAATGAATCATGAATCATGAATTGAATCATAAATCATTAATCATGAATTGAATCATGAATCATGAACTAAATCATGAATCAAGAATCATGAATCATGAATCAAATCATGAATCATGAGTCATGAATTGAGTCATGAATCATGAATCATTAACTGAATTATGAATCATGAATCATAAATTATGTATTGAATCATGAATCATGAAACAAATCATAAATCATGAATTGAATCATGAATCATGAATCATAAATTATGAATTGAATCATGAATCATGAATCGAATCATGAATCATGAATCATAAATTATGAATTGAATCATGAATCATGAATCGAATCATGAATCATGAATCATGAATCATGAATGGAATCATGAATCATGAATCGAATCATGAATCATGAATTGAATAATGAATAATGAATCATGAAATGAATCATGAATCATGAATTCAATCATGAATCATGAATCGAATCATGAATCATGAATCGAATCATGAATCATGAATTGAATCATGAATCATGAATTGAAACATGAATAATGAATCATGAATTGAATCATGAATCATGAAATAAATCATCAATTGAATCATGAATTAAATCATGAATCATGAAATAAATCATGAATTGAATCATGAATAATGAATTGAATCATGAATCATGAATTGAATCTTGAATCATAAATCGAATCATGAATCATGAATCGAATCAAGAATTGAATCATGAATCATGAATTGAATCATGAATCATGAATCATGAATTAAATCATGAATCATAAATCATGAATCATGAATTAAATCATGAATCATAAATCGACTCATGAATCATGAATTAAATCATGAATCTTCAATTGAATCATGAATCATGAATTAAATCATGAATCTTAAATCGAATCATGAATCATGAATCGAATCATGGATTGAATCTTGAATCATGAATCATGAATTAAATCATGAATCATGAATTGAATCATGAATTGAATCATGAATCATGAATGGAATCATGAACCATGAATCATGAATTGAATCATGAATCATGAATTGAATCATGAATCATGAATCGAATCATGAATCGAATCATGAATCATGGATTGAATCATGAATTGAATCATGAATCATGAATTATGAATCTAATCATGAATCTTGAATCATGAATCATGAACTGAATCATGAATTGAATCATGAATCATGAATCATGAAATGAATCATGAATCATGAATTGAATCATGAATCATGAATTGAATCATGAATTGAATCATGAATCATGAATGGAATCATGAACCATGAATCATGAATTGAATCATGAATCATGAATTGAATCATGAACCATGAATCGAATCATGAATCGAATCATGAATCATGAATTGAATCATGAATTGAATCATGAATCAAGAATCATGAAATGAATCATGAATTAAATCATGAAATGAATCATGAATCATGAAATGAATCATAAATCATTAATCATGAATTGAATCATGAATCATGAACTAAATCATGAATCAAGAATCATGAATCATGAATCAAATCATGAATCATGAGTCATGAATTGAGTCATGAATCATGAATCATGAATTGAATCATGAATCATGAATCATAAATTATGTATTGAATCATGAATCATGAAACAAATCATGAATCATGAATTGAATCATGAATCATGAATCATAAATTATGAATTGAATCATGAATCATGAATCGAATCATGAATCATGAATCATGAATCTTGAATCATGAATGGAATCATGAATCATGAATCGAATCATGAATCATGAATCGAATCATGAATCATGAATTGAATAATGAATCATGAAATTAATCATGAATCATGAATTCAATCATGAATCATGAATCAAATCATGAATCATGAATCGAATCATGAATCATGAATTGAATCATGAATCATGAATTGAAACATGAATCATGAATCATGAATTGAATCATGAATAATGAAATAAATCATGTATTGAATCATGAATTGAGTTATGAATCATGAAATAAATCATGAATTGAATCATGAATTGAATCATGAATCATGAATTGAATCATGAATCATGAATCGAATCATGAATCATGAATCGAATCATGAATCATGAATTGAATCATGAATCATGAATTGAATCATGAATCATGTATTAAATCATGAATCATAAATCGACTCATGAATCACGAATTAAATCATGAATTGAATCATGAATCAAGAATCATGAAATGAATCATGAATTAAATCATGAAATGAATCATGAATCATGAATTGAATCATAAATCATTAATCATGAATTGAATCATGAATCATGAACTAAATCATGAATCAAGAATCATGAATCATGAATCAAATCATGAATCGTGAATCATGAATTGAGTCATGAATCATGAATCATGAATTGAATCATGAATCATGAATCGTAAATTATGAATTGAATCATGAATCATGAAACAAATCATGAATCATGAATTGAATCATGAATCATGAATCATAAATTATGAATTGAATCATGAATCATGAAACAAATCATGAATCATGAAATATGAATCTAATCATGAATTATGAATCATGAATCGAATCATGAATCATGAATCATGAATTAAATCATGAATCATGAATCGAATCATGATTCAGGAATTAAATCATGAATCATGAATCATGAATCATGAATCATGAATCATGAATTGAATCATGAATTATGAATCAAATCATGAATCATGAATCGAATCATGAATTATGAATTGAATCATGAATCATGAATTGAATCATGAATCATGAATCATGAATCATGAATTGAATCATGAATCATGAATCATGAATCATGAATTGAATCATAAATCATGATTTGAATCATGAATCATTAATTGAATCATGAATCATGAATCGAATCATGAATCATGAATAGAATCATGAATCATGTATTGAATCATGAATTGAATCATGAATTGAATCATGAATCAAATCATGAACCATGAATCATGAATTAAATTATGAATCATGAATTGAATCATGAATTGAATCATGAATCATGAATCGAATCATGAATCAGGAATTGAATCATGAATTATGAATCATGAATTGAATTATGAATCATGAATTCAATCATGAATTGAATCATGAATCATAAATCATATAATTAATATTGAAATAAATCATGAAATGAATCATGAATCATGAATTGAATCATAAATCATTAATCATGAATCGAATCATGAATCATGAATTGAATCATGAATCATGAACTGAATCATGAATTGAATCCTGAATCATGAATCATGAAATGAATCATGAATCATGAATTGAATCATGAATCATGAATTGAATCATGAAATGAATCATGAATTGAATCATGAATCATGAATCGAATCATAAATCATGAATTGAATCATGAATCATGAATTGAATTATGAATCATGAATTCAATCATGAATTCAATCATGAATCATAAATCATGAAATGAATCTTGAAATAAATCATGAAATGTATCATGAATCATGAATTGAATCATAAATCATTAATCATGAATCGAATCATGAATCAAGAATCATGAATTGAATCATGAATCATGAACTGAATCATGAATTGAATCCTGAATCATGAATCATGAAATGAATCATGAATCATGAATTGAATCATGAATTGAATCATGAATCGAATCATGATTCATGCATTGAATCATGAATCATGAATTGAATCATGAAATGAATCATGAATTGAATCATGAATCATGAATCGAATCATAAATCATGAATTGAATCATGAATTATGAATCATGAATTGAATCATGAATCATGAATTGAATCATGAATTGAATCATGAATCATAAATCATGAAATGAATCATGAAATAAATCATGAAATGAATCATGAATCATGAATTGTATCATAAATCATTTATCATGAATTGAATCCTGAATCATGAACTAAATCATGAATTGAATCATAAATCATGAATCATGAAACGAATCATAAATCATGAATCAAGAATCATGAATCATGAATCAAATCATGAATCATGAATCATGAATTGAATCATGAATCATGGATCATGAATTGAATCAAGAATCATGAATCGAATCATGAATCAAATCATGAATCATGAATTGAATCATGAATTGAATCATTAATCATGAAATGAATCATGAATCATGAATCAAATCATGAATCATGAATTGAATCATGAATCATGAATTGAATCATGAATTATGACTCTTTACATGAATCATGAATCATGAATCATGAATAGAATCATGAATCATGAAATAAATCATGAATCATGAATTGAATCATGAATCATGAATTGAATCATGAATTATGACTCTTTACATGAATCATGAATCATGAATCATGAATCGAATCATGAATCATGAATTGAATCATGAATCATGAATTGAATCATGAATAATGAAATATGAATCTAATCATGAATCATAATTCATGAAACGAATCATGAATCATGAATCATGAATTGAATCATGAATCATGAATCGAATCATGATTCAGGAATTAAATCATGAATCATGAATCATGAATCATGAATCATGATTCATGGATTGTATCATGAAACATGTATCGAATCATGAAACATAATTCGAATCATGAATCATGAATTGAATCATGAATCAAGAATTGAATCATGAATCATGAATCATGAATCATGAATTGAATCATGAATTGAATCATGAATCATGAATTGAATCATAAATCATAATTTGAATCATAAATCATTAATTGAATCATGAATCGAATCAAGAATCGAATCATGAATCATGAATTGAATCATGAATTGTATCATGAATCATGAAATGAATCATGAATCATTAATCGAATCATGAATCATGAATTGAATCATGAATTGAATCATGAATCAAATCATGAACCATGAAACATGAATTGAATTATGAATCATGAATTGAATCATGAATTGAATCATGAATCATGAATCGAATCATGAATTAGGAATTGAATCATGAATTATGAATCATGAATCATGAATCATGAATCGAATCATGAATCATGAATCATGAATTGAAACATGAATCATGAATCATGAATTGAATCATGAATCATGAAATAAATCATGAATTGAATCATGAATCATGAAATAAATCATGAATTGAATCATGAATTGAATCATGAATCATGAATTGAATCATGAATCATGAATTGAATTATGAATCATGAATCGAATCATGAATCATGAATCGAATCATGAATCATGAATTGAATCATGAATCATGAATTGAATCATGAATCATGAATCATGAATTAAATCATAAATCATAAATCGAATCTTGAATCATGAATCGAATCATGAATCTTCAATTGAATCATGAATCATGAATTAAATCATGAATCTTCAATTGAATCATGAATCATGAATTAAATCATGAATCTGCAATCGAATCATGAATCATGAATCGAATCATGAATCATGAATCGAATCATGAATCATGAATCGAATCATGAATCATGAATTGAATCATGATTGAATCATGAATCGAATCATGAATCATGAATTGAATCATGGATTGAATCATGAATCATGAATCATGAAATGAATCATGAATTTAATCATGAAATGAATTATGAATCATTAATTGAATCATGAATCATGAATCCTGAATCTTAATTTAAATCATAAATCATGAATCATGAATTGAATCATGAATCATGAACTGAATCATAAATTGAATCATGAATCATGAATCATGAAATGAATCATGAATCATGAATTGAATTATGAATCATGAATCGAATCATGAATCATGAATCGAATCATGAATCATGAATTGAATCATGAATCAAGAATTGAATCATGAATCATGAATCTTGAATCATGAATTGAATCATGAATTGAATCATGAATCATGAATTGAATCATAAATCATGATTTGAATCATAAATCATTAATTGAATCATGAATCGAATCATGAATCATGAATCGAATCATGAATCATGAATTGAATCATGAATTTGAATCATGAATCATGAAATGAATCATGAATCATTAATCGAATCATGAATCATGAATTGAATCATGAATTGAATCATGAATCAAATCATGAAACCATGAATCATGAATGAATTATGAATCATGAATTGAATCATGAATTGAATCATGAATTAGGAATTGAATCATGAATTATGAATCATGAATCATGAATCATGAATCGAATCATGAATCATGAATCATGAATTGAAACATGAATCATGAATCATGAATTGAATCATGAATCATGAAATAAATCATGAATTGAATCATGAATCATGAAATAAATCATGAATCGAATCATGAATTAGGAATTGAATCATGAATTATGAATTCATGAATCATGAATCATGAATCGAATCATGAATCATGAATCATGAATTGAAACATGAATCATGAATCATGAATTGAATCATGAATCATGAAATAAATCATGAATTGAATCATGAATCATGAAATAAATCATGAATTGAATCATGAATTGAATCATGAATCATGAATTGAATCATGAATCATGAATTGAATTATGAATCATGAATCGAATCATGAATCATGAATCGAATCATGAATCATGAATTGAATCATGAATCATGAATTGAATCATGAATCATGAATCATGAATTAAATCATGAATCATAAATCGACTCATGAATCATGAATTAAAATCATGAATCTTCAATTGAATCATGAATCATGAATTAAATCATGAATCTTCAATCGAATCATGAATCATGAATCGAATCATGAATCATGAATCGAATCATGAATCATGAATTGAATCATGGATTGAATCATGAATCGAATCATGAATCATGAATTGAATCATGGATTGAATCATGAATCATGAATCATGAAATGAATCATGAATTTAATCATGAAATGAATTATGAATCATTAATTGAATCATGAATCATGAATCCTGAATCTTAATTTAAATCATAAATCATGAATCATGAATTGAATCATGAATCATGAACTGAATCATAAATTGAATCATGAATCATGAATCATGAAATGAATCATGAATCATGAATTGAATTATGAATCATGAATCGAATCATGAATCATGAATCGAATCATGAATCATGAATCGAATCATGAATCATGAATTGAATCATGAATAATGAATTGAATCATTAAATGAATCATGAATTGAATCATGAATCATGAATCGAATCATGAATCATGAATTGAATCATGAATCATGAATCATGAATCATGAATAAAATCATGAATCATGAATCATGAATTGAATCATGAATCATGAATTGAATCATGAATCATAAATTGAATCATGAATCATGAATCATAAATTATGAATTGAATCATGAATCATGAAATGAATCATGAATCATGAATTGAATCATGAATCATGAAATATGAATCTAATCATGAATCATGAATCATGAAACGATTCATGAATCATGAATCATGAATCATGAATTGAACCATGAATCATGAATCGAATCATGAATCAGGAATTGAATCATAATTATGAATCATGAATCATGAATCATGAATCATGAATTGAACCATGAATCATGAATCGAATCATGAATCAGGAATTGAATCATAAATTATGAATCATGAATCATGAATCATGTATCGAATCATGAATCATGAATCATGAATTGAATCATGAATCATGAATTGAATCATGAATCATGAACTGAATCATGAATTGAATCCTGAATCATGAATCATGAAATGAATCATGAATCATGAATTGAATCATGAATCGAATCATGAATCATGAATCGAATCATGATTCATGCATTGAATCATGAATCATGAATTGAATCATGAAATGAATCATGAATTGAATCATGAATCATGAATCGAATCATAAATCATGAATTGAATCATGATCATGAATCATGAATTGAATCATAAATCATGAATCATAAAACGAATCATAAATCATGAATCAAATCATGAATCAAGAATCATGAATCATGGATTAAATCATGAAATCATGAATCATGAATTGAATCATGAATCATGAATCATGAATCATGAATGGAATCAAGAATCATGAATCGAATCATGAATCGTGATTTGAATCATGAATCAAATCATGAATCATGAAATGAATCATGAATCATGAATCAAATCATGAATCATGAATTGAATCACAAATCATGAGTTGAATCATGAATCATGAAATGAATCATGAACCGAATCATGAATCATGAATCGAATCATGAATCATGAATTGAATCATGAATTGAATCATGAATTGAATCATGAATCATGAAATAAATCATGAATTGAATCATGAATTGAATCATGAATCATGAATTGAATCATAAATCATGAATTGAATCATGAATCATGAAATGAATCATGAATCGAATCATGAATCATGAATCGAATCATGAATCATGAATTGAATCATGAATTGAATCAAGAATTGAATCATGAATCATGAAATAAATCATGAATTGAATCATGAATTGAATCATGAATCATGAACTAAATCATGAATCAAGAATCATGAAATCATGAATCAAATCATGAATCATGAAATGAATCATGAATTGAGTCATGAATCATGAATCATGAATTGAATCATGAATCATGAATCATAAATTATGAATTGAATCATGAATTATGAAACAAATCATGAATCATGAATTGAATCATGAATCATGAATCATAAATCATGAATTGAATCATGAATCATGAAACAAATCATGAATCATGAATTGAATCATGAATCATGAAATATGAATCTAATCATGAATCATGAATCATAAATCGAACCATGAATCATGAATCATGAATTGAATCATGAATCATGAATCGAATCATGAATCATGAATCGAATCATGAATCATGAATCATGAATTGAATCATGATTCATGAATCATGAATCATGAATCATGAATTGAATCATAAATCATGATTTGAATCATGAATCATGAATTGAATCATGAAACATGAATCATGAATCATGAATCATGAATTGAATCATGAATCATGAATTGAATCATGAATCATGAATCATGAATCATTAATTGAATCATGATTCATGAATCATGAATCATGAATTGAATCATAAATCATGATTTGAATCATGAATCATTAATTGAATTATGAATCATGAATCGAATCATGAATCATGAATCGAATCATGAATCATGAATCGAATCATGAATCATGAATTGAATCATGAATTGAATCATGAATCAGGATCATAAAATGAATCATGAATCATTAATCGAATCATAAATCATGAATTGAATCATGAATTGAATCATGAATCAAATCATGAAACCATGAATCATGAATTGAATTATGAATCATAAATTGAATCATGAATTGAATCATGAATCATGAATCGAATCATGAATCAGGAATTGAATCATGAATTATGAATCATGAATCGAATCATGAATCATGAATCATTAATTGAATCATGAATCATGAACTGAATCATGAATTGAATCCTGAACCATGAATCATGAATTAAATTATGAATCATGAATTGAATCATGAATTGAATCATGAAATGAATCATGAATTGAATCATGAATCATGAATCGAATCATGAATCATGAATCGAATCATGAATCGAATCATAAATCATGAATTGAATCATGAATCATTAATCATGAATAGAATCATAAATCATGAATTCAATCATGAATTGAATCATGAATCACAAATCATGAAATGAATCATGAAATAAATCATGAAATGAATCATGAATCATGAATTGAATCATAAATCATTAATCATGAATTGAATCATGAATCATGAATCGAATCATGAATTGAATCATGAATCATGATTTGAATCATGAATCATTAATTGAATCATGAATCATGAATCGAATCATGAATCATGAATCGAATCATGAATCATTAATTGAATCATGAATTGAATCATGAATCATGAATCATGAAATAAATCATGAATCATTAATCGAATCATGAATCATGAATTGAATCATGAATTGAATCATGAATCATGAATCATGAATCATGAATCGAATCATGAATCATTAATCGAATCATGAATCATGAATTGAATCATGAATTGAATCATGAATCATGAATCGAATCATGAATCTGGAATGGAATCATGAATTATGAATCATGAATCATGAATCATGAATCATGAATCATGAATTGAATCATGAATCATGAACTGAATCATGAATTGAATCCTGAATCATGAATCGAATCATGAATCATGAATCAAATCATGATTCATGCATTGAATCATGAATCATGAATTGAATCATGAAATGAATTGAATCATGAATCATGAATCGAATCATAAATCATGAATTGAATCATGAATCATTAATTATGAATCGAATCATGAATCATGAATCAAATCATGATTCATGCATTGAATCATGAATCATGAATTGAATCAAGAAATGAATCATGAATTGAATCATGAATCATGAATCGAATCATGAATCATGAATCGAATCATAAATCATGAATTGAATCATGAATCATTAATCATGAATTGAATCATGAATCATGAATTCAATCATGAATTCAATCATGAATCACAAATCATGAATTGAATCATGAAATAAATCATGAAATGTATCATGAATCATGAATTGAATCATAAATCATTAATCATGAATTGAATCATGAATCATGAATCGAATCATGAATCATGAATTGAATCATGATCATGATTTGAATCATGAATCATTAATTGAATCATGAATCATTAATTGAATCATGAATCATGAATCGAATCATGAATCATGAATCGAATCATGAATCATGAATTGAATCATGAATTGAATCATGAATCATGATCATGAAATGAATCATGAATCATTAATCGAATCATGAATCATGAATTGAATCATGAATTGAATCATGAATCAAATCATGAACCATGAATCATGAATTAAATTATGAATCATGAATTGAATCATGAATTGAATCATGAAAATGAATCATGAATTGAATCATGAATCATGAATCGAATCATGAATCATGAATCGAATCATGAATCATGAATCGAATCATAAATCATGAATTTGAATCATGAATCATTAATCATGAATAGAATCATGAATCATGAATTCAATCATGAATTGAATCATGAATCACAAATCATGAAATGAATCATGAAATAAATCATGAAATGAATCATGAAATCATGAATTTGAATCATAAATCATTAATCATGAATTGAATCATGAATCATGAATCGAATCATGAATCATGAATTGAATCATGAATCATGATTTGAATCATGAATCATTAATTGAATCATGAATCATTAATTGAATCATTAATCATGAATCGAATCATGAATCATGAATCGAATCATGAATCATAAATTGCATCATGAATTGAATCAAGAATCATGAATCGAATCATGAATCAGGAATTGAATCATGAATTATGAATCATGAATCGAATCATGAATCATGAATCATTAATTAATCAAGAGTCTAGTGAAGTCATGAATCATGAATCGAGATCATGAATTCATGAATTCGAATCATGATCATAAATTGAATCATGAATTAATCATGAATCATGAATCGAATCATGAATCAGGAATTGAATCATGAATTATGAATCATGAATCGAATCATGAATCATGAATCATTAATTGAATCATGAATCATGAACTGAATCATGAATTGAATCCTGAATCATGAATCATAAAATGAATTATGAATTGAATCATGAATCATGAATCAAATCATAAATCATGAATTGAATCATGAATCATGAATCATGAATTGAATAATGAATCATGAATTGAATCATGAATTGAATCATGAATCATGAATTGAATCATGAATCATGAATTGAATCATGAATCATGAATCGAATCATGAATCATGAATTGAATCATGAATCATGAATTATGAATTGAATCATGAATCATGAATCGAATCATGAATCATGAATCGAATCATGAATCATGAATTGAATCATGAATCATGAATTATGAATTGAATCATGAATTGAATCATGAATTGAATCAAGAATAATGAAATAAATCATGAATTGAATCATGAATTGAATCATAAATCATGAATTGAATCATGAATCATGAATTGAATCATGAATCATGAATCAAGAAATGAATCATGAATCATGAATTGAATCATGAATCATGAATCATGAATTAAATCATGAATCATAAATCGACTCATGAATCATGAATTAAATCATGAATTTTCAATCGAATCATGAATCATGAATTAAATCATGAATCTTCAATCGAAACATGAATCATGAATCGAATCATGAATCATGAATCGAATCATGGATTGAATCATGAATCATGAATCATGAAATGAATCATGAATTTAATCATGAAATGAATTATGAATCATTAATTGAATCATGAATCATGAATCTTGAATCTTAATTTAAATAATGAATCATGAATCATGAATTGAATCATGAATCATGAATTGAATCATGAATTGAATCATGAATCATGAACTAAATCATGAATCAAGAATCATGAATCATGAATCATGAATTGAATCATGAATCATAAATCATGAATTGAATCATGAATCATGAATCATGAATTGAATCATGAGTTGAATAATAATTTATGAATCGAATCATAAATCATGAATCGAATCATGAATCATGAATCATGAATTGAATCATGAATCATGAATTATGAATCGAATCATGAATCATGAATCGAATCATGAATCATGAATTGAATCATGAATTGAATCATGAATCATGAACTAAATCATGAATCAAGAATCATGAATCATAAATCATGAATTGAATCATGAATCATAAATCATGAATTGAATCATGAATCATGAATCATGAATTGAATCATGAGTTGAATCATAATTTATGAATCGAATCATAAATCATGAATCGAATCATGAATCATGAATCATGAATTGAATCATGAATCATGAATTATGAATCGAATCATGAATCGAATCATGAATCATGAATTGAATCATGAATCATGAATTGAATCATTAAATGAACCATGAATTGAATCATGAATCATGAATCGAATCATGAATCATGAATCATGAATCATGAATCATGAATCAAATCATGAATCATGAATCATGAAATGAATCATGAATCATGAATTGAATCATAAATCATTAATCATGAATTGAATCATGAATCATGAACTAAATCATGAATTGAATCATGAATCATGAATCATGAAACGAATCATGAATCATGAATCAAATCATGAATCAAGAATCATGAATCATTAATCATCATAAATCATGAATTGAATCATGAATCATAATTCATTAATGGAATCATGAATCATGAATCGAATCATGAATCATGAATCGAATTTTGAATCATGAATCGAATCATGAATCATGAATTGAATCATGAATCATAAATTGAATCATGAATCATGAATCATGAATTGAATCATAAATTGAATCATGAATCATGAATCATGAATTGAATCATGAATTGAATCATGAATCATGAATCATGAATCATGAATTGAATCATGAATCATGATTTGAATCATGAATCATTAATTGAATCATGAATCATGAATCAAATCATGAATCATTAATCGAATCATGAATCATGAATTGAATCATGAATTGAATCATGAATCATGAATCGAATCATGAATCAGGAATGGAATCATGAATTATGAATCATGAATCATGAATCATGAATCGAATCATGAATCATGAATCATGAATTGAATCATGAATCATGAACTGAATCATGAATTGAATCCTGAATCCTGAATCGAATCATGAATCATGAATCAAATCATGATTCATGCATTGAATCATGAATCATGAATTGAATCATGAAATTAATTGAATCATGAATCATGAATCGAATCATAAATCATGAATTGAATCATGAATCATTAATTATGAATCGAATCATGAATCATGAATCAAATCATGATTCATTCATTGAATCATGAATCATGAATTGAATCAAGAAATGAATCATGAATTGAATCATGAATCATGAATCGAATTATGAATCATGAATCGAATCATGAATCATGAATCGAATCATAAATCATGAATTGAATCATGAATCATTAATCATGAATTGAATCATGAATCATGAATTCAATCATGAATTGAATCATGAATCACAAATCATGAAATGAATCATGAAATAAATCATAAAATGAATCATGAATCATGAATTGAATCATAAATCATTAATCATGAATTGAATCATGAATCATGAATCGAATCATGAATCATGAATTGAATCATGAATCATGATTTGAATCATGAATCATTAATTGAATCATGAATCATTAATTGAATCATGAATCATGAATCGAATCATGAATCATGAATCGAATCATGAATCATGAATTGAATCATGAATCATGAATTGAATCATGAATCAAATCATGAACCATGAATCATGAATTAAATTATGAATCATGAATTGAATCATGAATTGAATCATGAAATGAATCATGAATTGAATCATGAATCATGAATCGAATCATGAATCATGAATCGAATCATGAATCATGAATCGAATCATAAATCATGAATTGAATCATGAATCATTAATCATGAATAGAATCATAAATCATGAATTCAATCATGAATTGAATCATGAATCACAAATCATGAAATGAATCATGAAATAAATCATGAAATGAATCATGAATCATGAATTGAATCATAAATCATTAATCATGAATTGAATCATGAATCATGAATCGAATCATGAATCATGAATTGAATCATGAATCATGATTTGAATCATGAATCATTAATTGAATCATGAATCATTAATTGAATCATGAATCATGAATCGAATCATGAATCATGAATCGAATCATGAATCATGAATTGAATCATGAATTGAATCATGAATCATGAATCATGAAATGAATCATGAATCATTAATCGAATCATGAATCATGAATTGAATCATGAATTGAATCATGAATCATGAATCATGAATTGAATCATGAATCATGAATCGAATCATGAATCATGAATTGAATCATGAATCATGATTTGAATCATGAATCATTAATTGAATCATGAATCATTAATTGAATCATGAATCATGAATCGAATCATGAATCATGAATCGAATCATGAATCATGAATTGAATCATGAATCATGAATTGAATCATGAATCAAATCATGAACCATGAATCATGAATTAAATTATGAATCATGAATTGAATCATGAATTGAATCATGAAATGAATCATGAATTGAATCATGAATCATGAATCGAATCATGAATCATGAATCGAATCATGAATCATGAATCGAATCATAAATCATGAATTGAATCATGAATCATTAATCATGAATAGAATCATAAATCATGAATTCAATCATGAATTGAATCATGAATCACAAATCATGAAATGAATCATGAAATAAATCATGAAATGAATCATGAATCATGAATTGAATCATAAATCATTAATCATGAATTGAATCATGAATCATGAATCGAATCATGAATCATGAATTGAATCATGAATCATGAATTGAATCATGAATCATGATTTGAATCATGAATCATTAATTGAATCATGAATCATGAATCGAATCATGAATCATTAATCGAATCATGAATCATGAATTGAATCATGAATTGAATCATGAATCATGAATCGAATCATGAATCAGGAATGGAATCATGAATTATGAATCATGAATCATGAATCATGAATCGAATCATGAATCATGAATCATGAATTGAATCATGAATCATGAACTGAATCATGAATTGAATCCTGAATCATGAATCGAATCATGAATCATGAATCAAATCATGATTCATGCATTGAATCATGAATCATGAATTGAATCATGAAATGAATTGAATCATGAATCATGAATCGAATCATAAATCATGAATTGAATCATGAATCATTAATTATGAATCGAATCATGAATCATGAATCAAATCATGATTCATGCATTGAATCATGAATCATGAATTGAATCAAGAAATGAATCATGAATTGAATCATGAATCATGAATCGAATCATGAATCATGAATCGAATCATAAATCATGAATTGAATCATGAATCATTAATCATGAATTGAATCATGAATCATGAATTCAATCATGAATTGAATCATGAATCACAAATCATGAAATGAATCATGAAATAAATCATGAAATGAATCATGAATCATGAATTGAATCATAAATCATTAATCATGAATTGAATCATGAATCATGAATCGAATCATGAATCATGAATTGAATCATGAATCATGATTTGAATCATGAATCATTAATTGAATCATGAATCATTAGTTGAATCATGAATCATGAATCGAATCATGAATCATGAATCGAATCATGAATCATGAATTGAATCATGAATTGAATCATGAATCATGAATCATGAAATGAATCATGAATCATTAATCGAATCATGAATTAATGAATTGAATCATGAATTGAATCATGAATCAAATCATGAACCATGAATCATGAATTAAATTATGAATCATGAATTGAATCATGAATTGAATCATGAAATGAATCATGAATTGAATCATGAATCATGAATCGAATCATGAATCATGAATCGAATCATGAATGATGAATCGAATCATAAATCATGAATTGAATCATGAATCATTAATCATGAATAGAATCATGAATCATGAATTCAATCATGAATTGAATCATGAATCACAAATCATGAAATGAATCATGAAATAAATCATGAAATGAATCATGAATCATGAATTGAATCATAAATCATTAATCATGAATTGAATCATGAATCATGAATCGAATCATGAATCATGAATTGAATCATGAATCATGATTTGAATCATGAATCATTAATTGAATCATGAATCATTAATTGAATCATGAATCATGAATCGAATCATGAATCATGAATCGAATCATGAATCATAAATTGAATCATGAATTGAATCATGAATCATGAATCGAATCATGAATCAGGAATTGAATCATGAATTATGAATCATGAATCGAATCATGAATCATGAATCATTAATTGAATCATGAATCATGAACTGAATCATGAATTGAATCCTGAATCATGAATCATAAAATGAATTATGAATTGAATCATGAATCATGAATCAAATCATAAATCATGAATTGAATCATGAATCATGAATCATGAATTGAATAATGAATCATGAATTGAATCATGAATTGAATCATGAATCATGAATTGAATCATGAATCATGAATCGAATCATGAATCATGAATTGAATCATGAATCATGAATTATGAATTGAATCATGAATCGAATCATGAATCATGAATCGAATCATGAATCATGAATTGAATCATGAATCATGAATTATGAATTGAATCATGAATTGAATCATGAATTGAATCAAGAATAATGAAATAAATCATGAATTGAATCATGAATTGAATCATAAATCATGAATTGAATCATGAATCATGAATTGAATCATGAATCATGAATCATGAAATGAATCATGAATCATGAATTGAATCATGAATCATAAATCAAAACATGAATCATAAATCGAATCATGAATCATGAATTGAATCATGAATCATGAATTGAATTATGAATCATGAATCATGAATTAAATCATGAATCATAAATCGACTCATGAATCATGAATTAAATCATGAATTTTCAATCGAATCATGAATCATGAATTAAATCATGAATCTTCAATCGAAACATGAATCATGAATCGAATCATGAATCATGAATTGAATCATGGATTGAATCATGAATCATGAATCATGAAATGAATCATGAATTTAATCATGAAATGAATTATGAATCATTAATTGAATCATGAATCATGAATCTTGAATCTTAATTTAAATAATGAATCATGAATCATGAATTGAATCATGAATCATGAACTGAATCATAATTTGAATCATGAATCATGAATCATGAAATGAATCATGAATCATGAATTGAATCATGAATTGAATCATGAATCATGAACTAAATCATGAATCAAGAATCATGAATCATGAATCATGAATTGAATCATGAATCATAAATCATGAATTGAATCATGAATCATGAATCATGAATTGAATCATGAGTTGAATCATAATTTATGAATCGAATCATAAATCATGAATCGAATCATGAATCATGAATCATGAATTGAATCATGAATCATGAATTATGAATCGAATCATGAATCATGAATCGAATCATGAATCATGAATTGAATCATGAATCATGAATTGAATCATGAATCATGAATCATGAAATGAATCATGAATCATGAATTGAATCATGAATCATAAATCAAAACATGAATCATAAATCGAATCATGAATCATGAATTGAATCATGAATCATGAATTGAATTATGAATCATGAATCATGAATTAAATCATGAATCATAAATCGACTCATGAATCATGAATTAAATCATGAATTTTCAATCGAATCATGAATCATGAATTAAATCATGAATCTTCAATCGAAACATGAATCATGAATCGAATCATGAATCATGAATTGAATCATGGATTGAATCATGAATCATGAATCATGAAATGAATCATGAATTTAATCATGAAATGAATTATGAATCATTAATTGAATCATGAATCATGAATCTTGAATCTTAATTTAAATAATGAATCATGAATCATGAATTGAATCATGAATCATGAACTGAATCATAATTTGAATCATGAATCATGAATCATGAAATGAATCATGAATCATGAATTGAATCATGAATTGAATCATGAATCATGAACTAAATCATGAATCAAGAATCATGAATCATGAATCATGAATTGAATCATGAATCATAAATCATGAATTGAATCATGAATCATGAATCATGAATTGAATCATGAGTTGAATCATAATTTATGAATCGAATCATAAATCATGAATCGAATCATGAATCATGAATCATGAATTGAATCATGAATCATGAATTATGAATCGAATCATGAATCATGAATCGAATCATGAATCATGAATTGAATCATGAATCATGAATTGAATCATTAAATGAACCATGAATTGAATCATGAATCATGAATCGAATCATGAATCATGAATCATGAATCATGAATCATGAATCAAATCATGAATCATGAATCATGAAATGAATCATGAATCATGAATTGAATCATAAATCATTAATCATGAATTGAATCATGAATCATGAACTAAATCATGAATTGAATCATGAATCATGAATCATGAAACGAATCATGAATCATGAATCAAATCATGAATCAAGAATCACGAATCATTAATCATCATAAATCATGAATTGAATCATGAATCATAATTCATTAATGGAATCATGAATCATGAATCGAATCATGAATTGAATAATGAATCATGAAATGAATCATGAATCATGAATTGAATCATGAATCATGAATCGAATCATGAATCATGAATCGAATCATGAATCATGAATTGAATCATGAATCATAAATTGAATCATGAATCATGAATCATGAATTGAATCATGAATTGAATCATGAATCATGAATCATGAATCATGAATTGAATCATGAATCATGATTTGAATCATGAATCAATTATTGAATCATGAATCATGAATCAAATCATGAATCATTAATCGAATCATGAATCATGAATTGAATCATGAATTGAATCATGAATCATGAATCGAATCATGAATCAGGAATGGAATCATGAATTATGAATCATGAATCATGAATCATGAATCGAATCATGAATCATGAATCATGAATTGAATCATGAATCATGAACTGAATCATGAATTGAATCCTGAATCATGAATCGAATCATGAATCATGAATCAAATCATGATTCATGCATTGAATCATGAATCATGAATTGAATCATGAAATGAATTGAATCATGAATCATGAATCGAATCATAAATCATGAATTGAATCATGAATCATTAATTATGAATCGAATCATGAATCATGAATCAAATCATGATTCATTCATTGAATCATGAATCATGAATTGAATCAAGAAATGAATCATGAATTGAATCATGAATCATGAATCGAATCATGAATCATGAATCGAATCATGAATCGAATCATAAATCATTAATTGAATCATGAATCATTAATCATGAATTGAATCATGAATCATGAATTCAATCATGAATTGAATCATGAATCACAAATCATGAAATGAATCATGAAATAAATCATGAATCATGAATTGAATCATAAATCATTAATCATGAATTGAATCATGAATCATGAATCGAATCATGAATCATGAATTGAATCATGAATCATGATTTGAATCATGAATCATTAATTGAATCATGAATCATTAATTGAATCATGAATCATGAATCGAATCATGAATCATGAATCGAATCATGAATCATGAATTGAATCATGAATCATGAATTGAATCATGAATCAAATCATGAACCATGAATCATGAATTAAATTATGAATCATGAATTGAATCATGAATTGAATCATGAAATGAATCATGAATTGAATCATGAATCATGAATCGAATCATGAATCATGAATCGAATCATGAATCATGAATCGAATCATAAATCTTGAATTGAATCATGAATCATTAATCATGAATAGAATCATAAATCATGAATTCAATCATGAATTGAATCATGAATCACAAATCATGAAATGAATCATGAAATAAATCATGAAATGAATCATGAATCATGAATTGAATCATAAATCATTAATCATGAATTGAATCATGAATCATGAATCGAATCATGAATCATGAATTGAATCATGAATCATGATTTGAATCATGAATCATTAATTGAATCATGAATCATTAATTGAATCATGAATCATGAATCGAATCATGAATCATGAATCGAATCATGAATCATGAATTGAATTATGAATTGAATCATGAATCATGAATCATGAAATGAATCATGAATCATTAATCGAATCATGAATCATGAATTGAATCATGAATTGAATCATGAATCATGAATCATGAATCATGAATTGAATCATGAATCATGATTTGAATCATGAATCATTAATTGAATCATGAATCATGAATCGAATCATGAATCATTAATCGAATCATGAATCATGAATTGAATCATGAATTGAATCATGAATCATGAATCGAATCATGAATCAGGAATGGAATCATGAATTATGAATCATGAATCATGAATCATGAATCGAATCATGAATCATGAATCATGAATTGAATCATGAATCATGAACTGAATCATGAATTGAATCCTGAATCATGAATCGAATCATGAATCATGAATCAAATCATGATTCATGCATTGAATCATGAATCATGAATTGAATCATGAAATGAATTGAATCATGAATCATGAATCGAATCATAAATCATGAATTGAATCATGAATCATTAATTATGAATCGAATCATGAATCATGAATCAAATCATGATTCATGCATTGAATCATGAATCATGAATTGAATCAAGAAATGAATCATGAATTGAATCATGAATCATGAATCGAATCATGAATCATGAATCGAATCATAAATCATGAATTGAATCATGAATCATTAATCATGAATTTAATCATGAATCATGAATTGAATCATGAATTGAATCATGAATCACAAATCATGAAATGAATCATGAAATAAATCATGAAATGAATCATGAATCATGAATTGAATCATAAATCATTAATCATGAATTGAATCATGAATCATGAATCGAATCATGAATCATGAATTGAATCATGAATCATGATTTGAATCATGAATCATTAATTGAATCATGAATCATTAATTGAATCATGAATCATGAATCGAATCATGAATCATGAATCGAATCATGAATCATGAATTGAATCATGAATTGAATCATGAATCATGAATCATGAAATGAATCATGAATCATTAATCGAATCATGAATCATGAATTGAATCATGAATTGAATCATGAATCAAATCATGAACCATGAATCATGAATTAAATTATGAATCATGAATTGAATCATGAATTGAATCATGAAATGAATCATGAATTGAATCATGAATCATGAATCGAATCATGAATCGAATCATGAATGATGAATCGAATCATAAATCATGAATTGAATCATGAATCATTAATCATGAATAGAATCTTGAATCATGAATTCAATCATGAATTGAATCATGAATCACAAATCATGAAATGAATCATGAAATAAATCATGAAATGAATCATGAATCATGAATTGAATCATAAATCATTAATCATGAATTGAATCATGAATCGAATCATGAATCATGAATTGAATCATGAATCATGATTTGAATCATGAATCATTAATTGAATCATGAATCATTAATTGAATCATGAATCATGAATCGAATCATGAATCATGAATCGAATCATGAATCATAAATTGAATCATGAATTGAATCATGAATCATGAATCGAATCATGAATCAGGAATTGAATCATGAATTATGAATCATGAATCGAATCATGAATCATGAATCATTAATTGAATCATGAATCATGAACTGAATCATGAATTGAATCCTGAATCATGAATCATAAAATGAATTATGAATTGAATCATGAATCATGAATCAAATCATAAATCATGAATTGAATCATGAATCATGAATCATGAATTGAATAATGAATCATGAATTGAATCATGAATTGAATCATGAATCATGAATTGAATCATGAATCATGAATTGAATCATGAATCATGAATCGAATCATGAATCATGAATTGAATCATGAATCATGAATTATGAATTGAATCATGAATCGAATCATGAATCATGAATCGAATCATGAATCATGAATTGAATCATGAATCATGAATTATGAATTGAATCATGAATTGAATCATGAATTGAATCAAGAATAATGAAATAAATCATGAATTGAATCATGAATTGAATCATAAATCATGAATTGAATCATGAATCATGAATTGAATCATGAATCATGAATCATGAAATGAATCATGAATCATGAATTGAATCATGAATCATAAATCAAAACATGAATCATAAATCGAATCATGAATCATGAATTGAATCATGAATCATGAATTGAATTATGAATCATGAATCATGAATTAAATCATGAATCATAAATCGACTCATGAATCATGAATTAAATCATGAATTTTCAATCGAATCATGAATCATGAATTAAATCATGAATCTTCAATCGAAACATGAATCATGAATCGAATCATGAATCATGAATTGAATCATGGATTGAATCATGAATCATGAATCATGAAATGAATCATGAATTTAATCATGAAATGAATTATGAATCATTAATTGAATCATGAATCATGAATCTTGAATCTTAATTTAAATAATGAATCATGAATCATGAATTGAATCATGAATCATGAACTGAATCATAATTTGAATCATGAATCATGAATCATGAAATGAATCATGAATCATGAATTGAATCATGAATTGAATCATGAATCATGAACTAAATCATGAATCAAGAATCATGAATCATGAATCATGAATTGAATCATGAATCATAAATCATGAATTGAATCATGAATCATGAATCATGAATTGAATCATGAGTTGAATCATAATTTATGAATCGAATCATAAATCATGAATCGAATCATGAATCATGAATTGAATCATGAATCATGAATCATGAAATGAATCATGAATCATGAATTGAATCATGAATCATAAATCAAAACATGAATCATAAATCGAATCATGAATCATGAATTGAATCATGAATCATGAATTGAATCATGAATCATGAATTGAATCATTAAATGAACCATGAATTGAATCATGAATCATGAATCGAATCATGAATCATGAATCATGAATCATGAATCATGAATCAAATCATGAATCATGAATCATGAAATGAATCATGAATCATGAATTGAATCATAAATCATTAATCATGAATTGAATCATGAATCATGAACTAAATCATGAATTGAATCATGAATCATGAATCATGAAACGAATCATGAATCATGAATCAAATCATGAATCAAGAATCATAAATCATTAATCATCATAAATCATGAATTGAATCATGAATCATAATTCATTAATGGAATCATGAATCATGAATCGAATCATGAATTGAATCATGAATTGAATAATGAATCATGAAATGAATCATGAATCATGAATTGAATCATGAATCATGAATCGAATCATGAATCATGAATCGAATCATGAATCATGAATTGAATCATGAATCATAAATTGAATCATGAATCATGAATCATGAATTGAATCATGAATTGAATCATGAATCATGAATCATGAATCATGAATTGAATCATGAATCATGATTTGAATCATGAATCATTAATTGAATCATGAATCATGAATCAAATCATGAATCATTAATCGAATCATGAATCATGAATTGAATCATGAATTGAATCATGAATCATGAATCGAATCATGAATCAGGAATGGAATCATGAATTATGAATCATGAATCATGAATCATGAATCGAATCATGAATCATGAATTGAATCATGAATCATGAACTGAATCATGAATTGAATCCTGAATCATGAATCGAATCATGAATCATGAATCAAATCATGATTCATGCATTGAATCATGAATCATGAATTGAATCATGAAATGAATTGAATCATGAATCATGAATCGAATCATAAATCATGAATTGAATCATGAATCATTAATTATGAATCGAATCATGAATCATGAATCAAATCATGATTCATGCATTGAATCATGAATCATGAATTGAATCAAGAAATGAATCATGAATTGAATCATGAATCATGAATCGAATCATGAATCATGAATCGAATCATAAATCATGAATTGAATCATGAATCATTAATCATGAATTGAATCATGAATCATGAATTCAATCATGAATTGAATCATGAATCACAAATCATGAAATTAATCATGAAATAAATCATGAAATGAATCATGAATCATGAATTGAATCATAAATCATTAATCATGAATCGAATCATGAATCATGAATTGAATCATGAATCATGATTTGAATCATGAATCATTAATTGAATCATGAATCATTAATTGAATCATGAATCATGAATCGAATCATGAATCATGAATTGAATCATGAATTGAATTATGAATCATGAATCATGAAATGAATCATGAATCATTAATCGAATCATAAATCATGAATTGAATCATGAATTGAATCATGAATCAAATCATGAACCATGAATCATGAATTAAATTATGAATCATGAATTGAATCATGAATTGAATCATGAAATGAATCATGAATTGAATCATGAATCATGAATTGAATCATGAATCATGAATCGAATCATGAATCATGAATCGAATCATGAATCATGAATCGAATCATAAATCATGAATTGAATCATGAATCATTAATCATGAATAGAATCATGAATCATGAATTGAATCATGAATTGAATCATGAATCACAAATCATGAAATGAATCATGAAATAAATCATGAAATGAATCATGAATCATGAATTGAATCATAAATCATTAATCATGAATTGAATCATGAATCATGAATCGAATCATGAATCATGAATTGAATCATGAATCATGATTTGAATCATGAATCATTAATTGAATCATGAATCATTAATTGAATCATGAATCATGAATCGAATCATGAATCATGAATTGAATCATGAATTGAATCATGAATCATGAAATGAATCATGAATCATTAATCGAATCATGAATCATGAATTGAATCATGAATTGAATCATGAATCATGAATCGAATCATGAATCAGGAATGGAATCATGAATTATGAATCATGAATCATGAATCGAATCATGAATCAGGAATGGAATCATGAATTATGAATCATGAATCATGAATCATGAATCGAATCATGAATCATGAATCATTAATCGAATCATGAATCATGAATTGAATCATGAATTGAATCATGAATCATGAATCGAATCATGAATCAGGAATGGAATCATGAATTATGAATCATGAATCATGAATCATGAATCGAATCATGAATCATGAATCATGAATTGAATCATGAATCATGAACTGAATCATGAATTGAATCCTGAATCATGAATCGAATCATGAATTATGAATCAAATCATGATTCATGCATTGAATCATGAATCATAAATTGAATCATGAAATGAATTGAATCATGAATCATGAATCGAATCATAAATCATGAATTGAATCATGAATCATTAATTATGAATCGAATCATGAATCATGAATCAAATCATGATTCATGCGTTGAATCATGAATCATGAATTGAATCAAGAAATGAATCATGAATTGAATCATGAATCATGAATCGAATCATGAATCATGAATCGAATCATAAATCATGAATTGAATCATGAATCATTAATCATGAATTGAATCATGAATCATGAATTCAATCATGAATTGAATCATGAATCACAAATCATGAAATGAATCATGAAATAAATCATGAAATGAATCATGAATCATGAATTGAATCATAAATCATTAATCATGAATTGAATCATGAATCATGAATCGAATCATGAATCATGAATTGAATCATGAATCATGATTTGAATCATGAATCATTAATTGAATCATGAATCATTAATTGAATCATGAATCATGAATCGAATCATGAATCATGAATCGAATCATGAATTATGTATCGAATCATGAATCATGAATTGAATCATGAATTGAATCATGAATCATGAATCATGAAATGAATCATGAATCATTAATCGAATCATGAATCATGAATTGAATCATGAATTGAATCATGAATCAAATCATGAACCATGAATCATGAATTAAATTATGAATCATGAATTGAATCATGAATTGAATCATGAAATGAATCATGAATTGAATCATGAATCATGAATCGAATCATGAATCATGAATCGAATCATGAATCATGAATCGAATCATAAATCATGAATTGAATCATGAATCATTAATCATGAATAGAATCATGAATCATGAATTCAATCATGAATTGAATCATGAATCACAAATCATGAAATGAATCATGAAATAAATCATGAAATGAATCATGAATCATGAATTGAATCATGAATCATGATTTGAATCATGAATCATTAATTGAATCATGAATCATTAATTGAATCATGAATCATGAATCGAATCATGAATCATGAATCGAATCATGAATCATGAATTGAATCATGAATTGAATCATGAATCATGAATCATGAAATGAATCATGAATCATTAATCGAATCATGAATCATGAATTGAATCATGAATTGAATCATGAATCAAATCATGAACCATGAATCATGAATTAAATTATGAATCATGAATTGAATCATGAATTGAATCATGAATCATGAATCGAATCATGAATCAGGAATTGAATCATGAGTTATGAATCATGAATCATGAATCGAATCATGATTCATGAATCATGAATTGAATCATGAATCATGAACTGAATCATGAATTGAATCTTGATTCATGAATCATGAAATGAATAATGAATCATGAATTGAATCATGAATCGAATCATGAATCATGAATCGAATCATGATTCATGCATTGAATTATGAATCATGAATTGAATCATGAAATGAATCATGAATTGAATCATGAATCAAATCATAAATCATAAATTGAATAATGAATCATGAATTGAATAATGAATCATGAATTGAATCATGACTTGAATCATGAATCATGAATTGAATCATCAATCATGAATTGAATCATGAATCATGAATCATGAAATGAATCATGAATCGAATCATGAATCATGAATTGAATCATGAATTATGAATTGAATCATGAATTGAATCATGAATCATGAAATAAATCATGAATTGAATCATGAATCATGAAATAAATCATGAATCGAATCATGAATCATGAATTGAATCATGAATCATGAATCGAATCATGAATCATGAATCGAATCATGAATCATGAATCGAATCATGAATCATGAATCATGAATTGAATCATTAAGCATGAATCATGAAACGAATCATGAATCATGAATTGAAAAATGAATCATGAATGATGAATCATGAATCAAATCATGTATCACGAATTGAATCATGAATCATGAATCATGAATTGAATCATGAAACGAATCATGAATCATGAATCGAATCATAAATCATGAATCGAATCATGAATCATTAATTGAATCATAAATCAAGAATCATGAATCATGAATCAAATCATGAATCATGAATCAAGTCATGAATCATGAATTGAATCATGAATCATGAAATGAATCATGAATCATGAATTAAATCATAAATCATGAATTGAAAAATGAACCATGAATCATGAATCATGAATTGAATCATGAATCATGAAATGAACCATGAAATTAATCATGAATCATGAATCGAATCATGAATCATGAATCATGAATCGAATCATGAATCATGAATTGAATCATGAATCATGAAATGAATCATGAAATTAATCATGAATTGAATCATGACTCATGAATCGAATCATGAATCATGAATCATGAATTGAATCATGGATCATAAATCGAATCATGAATCATGAATCATGAATCAAGAATCGAATCATGAATCATTGAATCATGAATCGAATCATGAATCATGAATCGAATCATGAATCGAATCATGAATCAAATCATGAATCATGAATCATGAATTGAATCATGAATCATGAATCGAATCATGAATCGAATCATGAATCGTGAATCATGAATCGAATCATGGATCATGAATCATGAATCGAATCTTGAATCATGAATCATGAATTGAATCATGAATCATGAATCATGAATTGAAACATGAATCATGAAACGAATCATGAATCATGAATCGAATCATGAATCATGAATTGAATCATGAATCATGAATTGAATCATAAATCATTAATTGAATCATAAATCATGAATCGAATCATGAATCGAATAATGAATCATAAATCATGAATCGAATCATGAATCATGAATCGAATCATGAATCATGAATCGAATCATGAATTGAATAATGAATCATGAATCATGAATTGAATCATGAATCATGAAACGAATCATGAATCATGAATCGAATCATAAATCATGAATCGAATCATGAATCATGAATTGAATCATGAATCATTAATTGAATCATGAATCATGAATTCAATCATAAATCATGAATCAAGTCATGAATCATGAATCATGAATTGAATCATGAATCATGAATCATGAATCATGAATTGAATCATGAATCATGAAATGAATCATGAAATTAATCATGAATCATGAATCATGAATTGAATCATGAATCATGAAATGAATCATGAAATTAATCATGAATCATGAATCATGAATCATGAAATGAATCATGAAATTAATCATGAATCATGAATCATGAATTAAATCATAAATCATGCATTGAAAAATGAAACATGAATCATGAATTGAATCATGAATCATGAAATGAATCATGAAATTAATCATGAATCATGAATCATGAATCGAATCATGAATCGAATTATGAATCAAATCATGAATCATGAATCATGAATCGAATCATGAATCATGAATCAAATCATGAATTGAATCATGAATCATGAAATGAATCATGAAATTAATCATGAATCATGAATCATGAATCGAATCATGAATCGAATCATGAATCATGAATCGATTCATGAATCATGAATCAAATCATGAATCAAGAATCATGAATCATGAATCATCATGAATCATGAATTGAATCATGAATCATAATTCATGAATGGAATCATGAATCATGAATCGAATCATGAATTGAATCATGAATTGAATTATGAATCATGAAATGAATCATGAATCATGAATTGAATCATGAATCGAATCATGAATTGAATCATGAATCATAAATTGAATCATGAATCATGATTCATGATTCATGATTCATGATTCAATTTATGATTCATGATTCAATTCATGATCGAATCATGAATCGAATCATTAATCAAATCATGAATCATGAATCATGAATCGAATCATGAATCATGAATCAAATCATGAATTGAATCATGAATCATGAATCATGAATTATGAATTGAATCATGAATCATGAAACGAATCATGAATCATGAATCGAATCATAAATCATGAATCGAATCATGAATCATGAATTGAATAATGAATTATGAATTGACTCATGAATCATGAAATGAATCATGAATCATGAATTGAATCATGAATCATTAATCATGAAATGAATCATGAATCATGAATTGAATCATGAATCATGAATCATGAATTGAATCATGAATCATGAATCATGAAATGAATCATGAATCAAGAATCATGAATTGAATCATGAATCATGAATCGAATCATGAATCATGAGTTGAATCATGAATCATGAATCATGAAACGAATCATGAATCATGAATTGAAAAATGAACCTTGAATCATGAATCATGAATCGAATCATGAATCATGAATTGAATCATGAATCATGAATCGAATCCTGAATCATAAATCATGAATTAAATCATGAATCATGAATCATGAATTGAAACATGAATCATGGAAAGAATCATGAATCATGAATCGAATCATGAATCATGAATTGAATCATGAATCATGAATTGAATCATAAATCATTAATTGAATCATAAATCATGAATCGAATCATGAATCGAATAATGAATCAAGAATCATGAATCGAATCATGAATCATGAATTGAATAATGAATCATGAATCATGAATTGAATCATGAATCATGAAACGAATCATGAATCATGAATTGAATCATGAATCATGAATCGAATCATAAATCATGAATCGAATCATGAATCATGAATTGAATCATGAATCATTAATTGAATCATGAATCATTAATTGAATCATAAATCATGAATCATTAATCATGAATCAAGTCATGAATCATGAATCATGAATTGAATCATGAATCATGAAATGAATCATGAATCATGAATTAAATCATAAATTATGAATTGAAAAATGAAACATGAATCATGAATCATGAATCGAATCATGAATCGAATCATGAATCGAATCATGAATCATGAATCATGAATCGAATCATGAATCATGAATCAAATCATGATTCATGCATTGAATCATGAATCATGAATTGAATCATGAATCATAATTCATGAATGGAATCATGAATCATGAATCAAATCATGAATTGAATCATGAATTGAATAATGAATCATGAATCATGAATCATGAATTGAATCATGAATCATGATTTGAATCATGAATCATTAATTGAATCATGAATCATGAATCGAATCATGAATCATTAATCGAATCATGAATCATGAATTGAATCATGAATCAGGAATTGATTCATGAATTATGAATCATGAATCATGAATCATGAATCGAAACATGAATCATGAATCATGAATTGAATGATGAATCATGAACTGAATCATGAATTGAATCCTGAATCATGAATCGAATCATGAATCATGAATCATGAATTGAATCATGAATCGAATCATGAATCATGAATCAAATCATGATTCATGCATTGAATCATGAATCATGAATTGAATCATGAAATGAATCATGAATTGAATCTTGAATCATGAATCGAATCATAAATCATGAATTGAATTATGAATCATTAATTATGAATCGAATCATGAATCATGAATCAAATCATGATTCATGCATTGAATCATGAATCATGAATTGAATCATGAAATGAATCATGAATTGAATCATGAATCATGAATCGAATCATGAATCATGAATCGAATCATGAATCATGAATCGAATCATAAATCATGAATTGAATCATGAATCATTAATCATGAATTCAATCATGAATCATGAATTTAATCATGAATTGAATCATGAATCATGAATCGAATCATGAATCATTAATCGAATCATGAATCATGAATTGAATCATGAATTGAATTATGAATTATGAATTGAATCATGAATTGAATCATGAATCATGAATCGAATCATGAATCAGGAATTGATTCATGAATCGAATCATGAATCATGAATCAAATCATGATTTATGCATTGAATCATGAATCATGAATTGAATCATGAAATGAATCATGAATTGAATCATGAATCATGAATCGAATTCTAAATCATGAATTGAATCATGAATCAGGAATCATGAATTCAATCATGAATCATGAATTGAATCATGAATTGAATCATGAATCATAAATCATGAAATGAATCATGAAATAAATCATGAAATGAATCATGAATGGAATCATAAATCATTAATCATGAATTGAATCATGAATTATGAACTAAATCATGAATTGAATCATAAATCATGAATCATGAAACGAATCATAAATCATGAATCAAATCATGAATCAAGAATCATGAATCAAATCATGAATCATCAATCATGAATTGAATCATGAATCATGAATCATGAATCATGAATTGAATCAAGAATCATGAATCGAATCATGAATCAAATCATGAATCATGAATTGAATCATGAATTGAATCATGAATCATGATTCATTTCATGAATCATAAATCAAATCATGAATCATGAATTGAATCATGAATCATGAATTGAATCATGAATTGAATCATGAATCATGAATTGAATCATGATTCATGAATCGAATCATGAATCATGAATTGAATCATGAATTGAATCATGAATTGAATCATGAATCAAGAATCATGAAATGAATCATGAATTAAATCATGAAATGAATCATGAATCATGAATTGAATGATAAATCATTAATCATGAATTGAATCATGAATCATGAACTAAATCATGAATCAAGAATCATGAATCATGAATCAAATCATGAATCATGAATTGAGTCATGAATCATGAATCATGAAACAAATCATGAATCATGAATTGAATCATAATTCATGAATCATAAATTATGAATTGAATCATGAATCATGAAACAAATCATGAATCATGAATTGAATCATGAATCATGAAATATGAATCTAATCATGAATCATGAATCATGAATCGAATCATGAATCATGAATTGAATCATGAATCATGAAACGAATCATGAATCATGAATCGAATCATAAATCATGAATCGAATCATGAATCATGAATTGAATCATGAATCATTAATTGAATCATGAATCATGAATTGAATCATGAATCATGAATTGAATCATGAATTGAATCATGAATCATAAATCATGAAATGAATCATGAAATAAATCATGAAATGAATCATGAATGGAATCATAAATCATTAATCATGAATTGAATCATGAATTATGAACTAAATCATGAATTGAATCATAAATCATGAATCATGAAACGAATCATAAATCATGAATCAAATCATGAATCAAGAATCATGAATCAAATCATGAATCATTAATCATGAATTGAATCATGAATCATGAATCATGAATCATGAATTGAATCAAGAATCATGAATCGAATCATGAATCAAATCATGAATCATGAATTGAATCATGAATTGAATCATGAATCATTATTCATTTCATGAATCATAAATCAAATCATGAATCGAATCATGAATCATGAATTGAATCATGAATCATGAATTGAATCATGAATCATGAATTATGAATCTAATCATGAATCATGAATCATGAATTGAATCATGAATTGAATCATGAATCATGAATTGAATCATGAATCATGAATTGAATCATGATTCATGAATCGAATCATGAATCATGAATTGAATCATGAATCAAGAATCATGAAATGAATCATGAATTAAATCATGAAATGAATCATGAATCATGAATTGAATGATAAATCATTAATCATGAATTGAATCATGAATCATGAACTAAATCATGAATCAAGAATCATGAATCATGAATCAATTAATGAATCATGAATTGAGTCATGAATCATGAATCATGAAACAAATCATGAATCATGAATTGAATCATAATTCATGAATCATAAATTATGAATTGAATCATGAATCATGAAACAAATCATGAATCATGAATTGAATCATGAATCATGAAATATGAATCTAATCATGAATCATGAATCATGAATCGAATCATGAATCATGAATTGAATCATGAATCATGAAACGAATCATGAATCATGAATCGAATCATAAATCATGAATCGAATCATGAATCATGAATTGAATCATGAATCATTAATTGAATCATGAATCATTAATTGAATCATAAATCATGAATCATGAATCATGAATCATCATGAATCATGAATTGAATCATGAATCATAATTCATGAATGGAATCATGAATCATGAATCGAATCATGAATTGAATCATGAATTGAATAATGAATCATGAAATGAATCATGAATCATGAATTGAATCATGAATCGAATCATGAATCATGAATTGAATCATGAATCATAAATTGAATCATGAATCATGATTCATGAATCATGAATCATGAATCATGAATCATGAACTGAATCATGAATCATGAATTATGAATTAAATCATGAATCATAAAACGAATTATGAATCATGAATCGAATCATAAATCATGAATCGAATCATGAATCATGAATTGAATCATGAATTATGAATTGACTCATGAATCATGAAATGAATCATGAATCATGAATTGAATCATGAATCATGAATCATGAAATGAATCATGAATCATGAATTGAATCATGAATCATGAAATGAATCATGAATCATGAATCATGAATTGAATCATGAATCATGAATCGAATCATGAATCATGAGTTGAATCATGAATCATGAATCATGAAACGAATCATGAATCATGAATTGAAAAATGAACCTTGAATCATGAATCATGAATCGAATCTTGAATCATGAATCGTGAATTGAATCATGAATCATGAATCGAATCTTGAATCATGAATCGTGAATTGAATCATGAATCATGAATCATGAATTGAAACATGAATCATGAAACGAATCATGAATCATGAATCGAATCATGAATCATGAATTGAATCATGAATCAAGAATTGAATCATAAATCATTAATTGAATCATAAATCATGAATCGAATCATGAATCGAATAATGAATCAAGAATCATGAATCGAATCATGAATCATGAATCGAATCATGAATCATGAATCGAATCATGAATTGAATAATGAATCATGAATTATGAATTTAATCATGAATCATGAAACGAATCATGAATCATGAATCGAATCATAAATCATGAATCGAATCATAAATCATGAATTGAATCATGAATCATTAATTGAATCATGAATCATTAATTGAATCATAAATCATGAATCATGAATCATGAATCAAATCATGAATCATGAATCAAGTCATGAATCATGAATCATGAATTGAATCATGAATCATGAAATGAATCCTGAATCATGAATTAAATCATAAATTATGAATTGAAAAATGAAACATGAATCATGAATCATGAATTGAATCATGAATCATGAAATGAATCATGAAATTAATCATGAATCATGAATCATGAATCGAATCATAAATCGAATCATGAATCAAATCATGAATCATGAATCATGAATCGAATCATGAATCATGAATCAAATCATGAATCAAGAATCATGAATCATGAATCATCATGAATCATGAATTGAATCATGAATCATAATTCATGAATGGAATCATGAATCATGAATCGAATCATGAATTGAATCATGAATTGAATAATGAATCATGAAATGAATCATGAATCATGAATTGAATCATGAATCGAATCATGAATCATGAATTGAATCATGAATCATAAATTGAATCATGAATCATGAATCATGAATTGAATCATGAATTGAATCATGAATCATGAATCATGAATCATGAATTGAATCATGAATCATGATTTGAATCATGAATCATTAATCGAATCATGAATTGAATCATGAATCAGGAATTGAATCATGAATTATGAATCATGATTCATGAATCATGAATCGAATCATGAATCATGAATCATGAATTGAATCATGAATCATGAACTGAATCATGAATTGAATCCTGAATCATGAATCGAATCATGAATCATGAATTGAATCATGAATCGAATCATGAATCATGAATCAAATCATGATTCATGCATTGAATCATGAATCATGAATTGAATCATGAAATGAATCATGAATTGAATCATGAATCATGAATCGAATCATAAATCATGAATTGAATCATGAATCATTAATTATGAATCGAATCATGAATCATGAATCAAATCATGATTCATGCATTGAATCATGAATCATGAATTGAATCATGAAATGAATCATGAATTGAATCATGATTTATGAATCGAATCATGAATCGAATCATAAATCATGAATTGAATCATGAATCATTAATCATGAATTGAATCATGAATCATGAATTCAATCATGAATTGAATCATGAATCACAAATCATGAAATGAATCATGAAATAAGTTATGAAATGAATCATGAATCATGAATTGAATCATAAATCATTAATCATGAATTGAATCATGAATCATGAACTAAGTCATGAATTGAATCATGAATCATGAATCATGAATTGAATCATGAATCATTATTTGAATCATGAATCATTAATTGATACATGAATCATGAATCGAATCATGAATCATTAATCGAATCATGAATCATGAATTGAATTATGAATCATGAATTGAATCATGAATTGAATCATGAATCATGAATCGAATCATGAATCAGGAATTGAATCATGAATTATGAATCATAAATCATGAATCATGAATCATGAAATGAATCATGAATCATGAAATGAATCATGAATCATGAATTGAATCATGAATCGAATCATGAATCATGATTCAAATCATGATTCATGCATTGAATCATGAATCATGAATTGAATCATGAAATGAATCATGAATTGAATCATAATTCATGAATCGAATCATAAATCATGAATTGAATCATGAATCATGAATTCAATCATTAATCATGAATTCAATCATGAATTGAATCATGTATCATAAATCATGAAATGAATCATGAAATAAATCATGAAATGAATCATGAATCATGAATTGAATCATAAATCATTGATCATGAATTGAATCATGAATTATGAACTAAATCATGAATTGAATCATAAATCATGAATCATGAAACGAATCATAAATCATGAATCAAATCATGAATCATGAATTGAATCATGAATCATGAATCATGAATCATGAATTGAATCAAGAATCATGAATCGAATCATGAATCAAATCATGAATCATGAATTGAATCATGAATTGAATCATGAATCATGATTCATTTCATGAATCATAAATCAAATCATGAATCATGAATTGAATCATGAATCATGAATTGAATCATGAATCATGAATTATGAATCTAATCATGAATCATGAATCATGAATTGAATCATGAATTGAATCATGAATCATGAATTGAATCATGATTCATGAATCGAATCATGATTCATGAATCGAATCATGAATCATGAATTGAATCATGAATTGAATCATGAATCAAGAATCATGAAATGAATCATGAATTAAATCATGAAATGAATCATGAATCATGAATTGAATCATAAATCATTAATCATGAATTGAATCATGAATCATGAACTAAATCATGAATCAAGAATCATGAATCATGAATCAAATCATGAATCATGAATTGAGTCATGAATCATAAATCATGAATTGAATCATGAATCATGAATCATAAATTATGAATTGAATCATGAATCATGAAACAAGTCATGAATCATGAATTAAATCATAATTCATGAATCATAAATTATGAATTGAATCATGAATCATGAATTGAATCATGAATCATGAAATATGAATCTAATCATGAATCATGAATCATGAATTGAATCATGAATCATGAAATATGAATCTAATCATGAATCATGAATCATAAATCAAATCATGAAGCATGAATTGAATCATGAATCATGAATCGAATCATGATTCAAGAATTAAATCATGAATCATGAATCATGAATCATGAATCATGAATTGAATCATGAATCATGAATTGAATCATGAATCATGAACTGAATCATAATTTGAATCATGAATCATGAATCATGAATCATGAAATGAATCATGAATCATGAATTGAATCATGAATCGAATCATAAATCATGAATCGAATCACGAATCATGAATCGAATCATGAATCATGAATTGAATCATGAATTGAATCATGAATCATGAATTCAATCATGAATTGAATCATGAATCATAAATCATGAAATGAATCATTAAATAAATTATGAAATGAATCATGAATCATGAATTGAATCATGAATTGAATCATGAATCATGAATTGAATCATGAATCGAATCATAAATCATGAATCGAATCACGAATCATGAATCGAATCATGAATCATGAATTGAATCATGAATTGAATCATGAATCATGAATTCAATCATGAATTGAATCATGAATTAAATCATGAAATGAATCATGAATCATGAATTGAATCATGAATCATGAACTAAATCATGAATCAAGAATCATGAATCATGAATCAAATCATGAATCATGAATTGAGTCATGAATCATGAATCACGAATTGAATCATGAATCATGAATCATAAATTATGAATTGAATCATGAATCATGAAACAAGTCATGAATCATGAATTAAATCATAATTCATGAATCATAAATTATGAATTGAATCCTGAATCATGAAACAAATCATGAATCATGAATTGAATCATGAATCATGAAATATGAATCTAATCATGAATCATGAATCATGAATTGAATCATGAATCATGAAATATGAATCTAATCATGAATCATGAATCATAAATCAAATCATGAAGCATGAATTGAATCATGAATCATGAATCGAATCATGATTCAAGAATTAAATCATGAATCATGAATCATGAATCATGAATCATGAATTGAATCATGAATCATGAATTGAATCATGAATCATGAACTGAATCATAATTTGAATCATGAATCATGAAATGAATCATGAATCATGAATTGAATCATGAATCGAATCATAAATCATGAATCGAATCACGAATCATGAATCGAATCATGAATCATGAATTGAATCATGAATTGAATCATGAATCATGAATTCAATCATGAATTGAATCATGAATCATAAATCATGAAATGAATAATGAAATAAATCATGAAATGAATCATGAATCATGAATTGAATCATAAATCATTAATCATGAATTGAATCATGAATCATGAACTAAATCATGAATTGAATCATGAATCATGAATCATGAATTGAATCATGAATCATGATTTGAATCATGAAATTTGAATCATGAATCATTAATTGAATCATGAATCATGAAATCGAATCATGAATCATTAATTGAATCATGAATCATGAATTGTATCATAAATTGAATTATGAATCATGAATTGAATCATGAATTGAATCATGAATCATGGAATTGAATCATGAATCAGGAATTGAATCATGAATTATGAATCATGAATCATGACTCATGAATCGAATCATGAATCATGAATCATGAATTGAATCATGAATCATGAACTGAATCATGAATTGAATCCTGAATCATGAATCATGAAATGAGTCATGAATCATGAATTGAATCATGAATCAAATCATGATTCATGCATTTAATCATGAATCATGATTGAATCATGAAATGAATCATGAATTGAATCATGAATCATGAATTGAATCATGAAATGAATCATGAATTGAATCATGAATCATGAATTGAATCATAAATCATGAATTGAATCATGAATCATGAATCATGAATTGAATCATGAATTGAATCATGAATCATAAATCATGAAATGAATCATGAAATAAATCATGAACGAATCATGAATCATGAATTGAATCATAAAATCATTAATCATGAATTGAATCATGAATTATGAACTAAATTATGAATTGAATCATAAATCATGAATCATGAAACGAATCATAAATCATTAATCAAATCATGAATCATGAATCATGATCAAATCATGAATCATGAATCATGAATTGAATCATGAATCATGAATCATGAATCATGAATTGAATCAAGAATCATGAATCGAATCATGAATCAAATCATGAATCATGATTGAATCATGAATTGAATCATGAATCATGATTCATTTCATGAATCATGAATCAAATCATGAATCATGAATTGAATCATGATCATGAATTGAATCATGAATCATGAATTATGAATCTAATCATGAATCATGAATCATGATTGAATCATGAATCATGAATTGAATCATGAATCATGAATCATGAATCATGAATCATGAATCGAATCATGAATCATGAATTGAATCATGAATTGAATAATGAATCATGAATTGAATCATGATTCATTGAATCGAATCATGATCGAATCATGAATCATGAATTGAATCATGGAATTGAATCATGAATTGAATCATGAATCCAAGAATCATGAAATGAATCATGAATTAAATCATGAATTGAATCATAAATCATTAATCATGAATTGAATCATGAATCAACATGAACTAAATCATGAATCAAGAATCATGAATCATGAATCAAATCATGAATCATGAATTGAATCATGAATCGAATCATAAATCATGAATCGAATCACGAATCATGAATCGAATCATGAATCATGAATTGAATCATGAATTGAATCATGAATCATAAATCATGAAATGAATCATGAAATAAATCATGAAATGAATCATGAATCATGAATTGAATCATAAATCATTAATCATGAATTGAATCATGAACTAAATCATGAATTGAATCATGAATCATGAATTGAATCATGAATCATGATTTGAATCATGAATCATTAATCGAATCATGAATCATGAATTGAATCATGAATTGAATTATAAATCATGAATTGAATCATGAATTGAATCATGAATCATGAATCGAATCATGAATCAGGAATTGAATCATGAATTATGAATCATGAATCATGAATTGAATCATGAATCATGAACTGAATCATGAATTGAATCCTGAATCATGAATCATGCATTGAATCATGTATCATGAATTGAATCATGAAATGAATCATGAATTGAATCATGAAATGAATCATGAATTGAATCATGAATCATGAATCGAATCATAAATCATGAAATAAATCATGAATCATGAATCATGAATTGAATCATGAATCATGAATTTAATCATGAATTGAATCATGAATTGAATCATGAATCATGAAACGAATCATAAATCATGAATCAAATCATGAATCAAGAATCATGAATCATGAATCAAATCATGATTCATGAATCATGAATTGAATCATGAATCATGAATCATGAATCATGAATTGAATCAAGAATCATGAATCGAATCATGAATCAAATCATGAATCATGAATTGAATCATGAATTGAATCATGAATCATGATTCATTTCATGAATCATGAATGAAATCATGAATCATGAATTGAATCATGAATCGTGAATTATGAATCTAATCATGAATCATGAATTGAATCATGAATCATGAATCATGAATCATGAATCATGAATCGAATCATGAATCATGAATTGAATCATGAATTGAATCATGAATCATGAACTAATTCATGAATCAAGAATCATGAATCATGAATCAAATCATGAATCATGAATTGAATCATGAATTGAATCATGAATCATAAATCATGAAATGAATCATGAAATAAATCATGAAACGAATCATGAATCATGAATTGAATCATAAATCATTAATCATGAATTGAATCATGAATTATGAACTAAATTATGAATTGAATCATAAATCATGAATCATGAAACGAATCATAAATCATTAATCAAATCATGAATCATGAATCATGAATCAAATCATGAATCATGAATCATGAATTGAATCATGAATCATGAATCATGAATCATGAATTGAATCAAGAATCATGAATCGAATCATGAATCAAATCATGAATCATGAATTGAATCATGAATTGAATCATGAATCATGATTCATTTCATGAATCATGAATCAAATCATGAATCATGAATTGAATCATGAATCATGAATTGAATCATGAATCATGAATTATGAATCTAATCATGAATCATGAATCATGAATTGAATCATGAATCATGAATTGAATCATGAATCATGAATCATGAATCATGAATCATGAATCGAATCATGAATCATGAATTGAATCATGAATTGAATAATGAATCATGAATTGAATCATGATTCATGAATCGAATCATGAATCGAATCATGAATCATGAATTGAATCATGAATTGAATCATGAATTGAATCATGAATCAAGAATCATGAAATGAATCATGAATTAAATCATGAATTGAATCATAAATCATTAATCATGAATTGAATCATGAATCATGAACTAAATCATGAATCAAGAATCATGAATCATGAATCAAATCATGAATCATGAATTGAATCATGAATCGAATCATAAATCATGAATCGAATCACGAATCATGAATCGAATCATGAATCATGAATTGAATCATGAATTGAATCATGAATCATAAATCATGAAATGAATCATGAAATAAATCATGAAATGAATCATGAATCATGAATTGAATCATAAATCATTAATCATGAATTGAATCATGAACTAAATCATGAATTGAATCATGAATCATGAATTGAATCATGAATCATGATTTGAATCATGAATCATTAATCGAATCATGAATCATGAATTGAATCATGAATTGAATTATAAATCATGAATTGAATCATGAATTGAATCATGAATCATGAATCGAATCATGAATCAGGAATTGAATCATGAATTATGAATCATGAATCATGAATTGAATCATGAATCATGAACTGAATCATGAATTGAATCCTGAATCATGAATCATGCATTGAATCATGTATCATGAATTGAATCATGAAATGAATCATGAATTGAATCATGAAATGAATCATGAATTGAATCATGAATCATGAATCGAATCATAAATCATGAAATAAATCATGAATCATGAATCATGAATTGAATCATGAATCATGAATTTAATCATGAATTGAATCATGAATTGAATCATGAATCATGAAACGAATCATAAATCATGAATCAAATCATGAATCAAGAATCATGAATCATGAATCAAATCATGATTCATGAATCATGAATTGAATCATGAATCATGAATCATGAATCATGAATTGAATCAAGAATCATGAATCGAATCATGAATCAAATCATGAATCATGAATTGAATCATGAATTGAATCATGAATCATGATTCATTTCATGAATCATGAATGAAATCATGAATCATGAATTGAATCATGAATCGTGAATTATGAATCTAATCATGAATCATGAATTGAATCATGAATCATGAATCATGAATCATGAATCATGAATCGAATCATGAATCATGAATTGAATCATGAATTGAATCATGAATCATGAACTAATTCATGAATCAAGAATCATGAATCATGAATCAAATCATGAATCATTAATTGAGTCATGATTCATGAATCGAATCATGAATCGAATCAAGAATCATGAATTGAATCATGAATTGAATCATGAATCAAGAATCATGAAATGAATCATGAATTAAATCATGAAATGAATCATGAATCATGAATTGAATCATAAATCATTAATCATGAATTGAATCATGAATGATGAACTAAATCATGAATCAAGAATCATGAATCATGAATCAAATCATGAATCATGAATTGAGTCATGAATCATGAATCATGAATTGAATCATGAATCATGAATCATAAATTATGAATTGAATCATGAATCATGAAACAAATCATGAATCATGAATTGAATCATGAATCATGAATCATAAATTATGAATTGAATCATAAATCATGAAACAAATCATGAATCATGAATTGAATAATGAATCGAATCATAAATCATGAATCGAATCACGAATCATGAATCGAATCATGAATCATGAATTGAATCATGAATTGAATCATGAATCATGAATTCAATCATGAATTGAATCATGAATCATAAATCATGAAATGAATCATGATATAAATCATGAAATGAATCATGAATCATGAAATGAATCATGAATCATGAATTGAATCATGAATCGAATCATAAATCATGAATCGAATCACGAATCATGAATCGAATCATGAATCATAAATTGAATCATGAATTGAATCATGAATCATGAATTGAATCATGAATCATGAATTCAATCATGAATTGAATCATGAATCATAAATCATGAAATGAATCATGATATAAATCATGAAATGAATCATGAATCATGAATTGAATCATAAATCATTAATCATGAATTGAATCATGAATCATGAACTAAATCATGAATTGAATAATGAATCGTGAATCATGAATCATGAATTCAATCATGATTTAAATCATGAATCATTAATTGAATCATGAATCATGAATCGAATCATGAATTGAATAATGAATCGTGAATCATGAATCATGAATTCAATCATGATTTAAATCATGAATCATTAATTGAATCATTAATCATGAATCGAATCATGAATCATTAATCGAATCATGAATCATGAATTGAATCATGAATTGAATTATGAATCATGAATCATGAATCGAATCATGAATCAGGAATTGAATCATGAATTATGAATCATGAATCATGAATCATGAATCGAATAATGAATCATAAATCATGAATTGAATCATGAATCATGAACTGAGTCATGAATTGAATCCTGAATCATGAATAATGAAATTAATCATGAATCATGAATTGAATCATGAATCGAATCATGAATCGAATCATGAATCATGAATCAAATCATGATTCATGCATTGAATCATGAATCATGAATTGAATCATGAAATGAATCATGAATTGAATCATGAATCATGAATTGAATCATAAATCATGAATTGAGTCATGAATCATGTATCATGAATTGAATCATGAATCATGAATTTAATCATGAATTGAATCATGAATCATAAATCATGAAATGAATCATGAAATAAATTATGAAAAGAATCATGAATCATGAATTGAATCATAAATCATTAATCATGAATTGAATCATGAATCATGAACTAAATCATGAATTGAATCATGAATCATGAACTAAATCATGAATTGAATCATAAATCATGAATCATGAAACGAATCATAAATCATGAATCAAATCATGAATCAAGAATCATGAATCATGAATCAAATCATGAATCATGAATTGAATCATGAATCATGAATTATGAATCTGATCATGAATCATGAATCATGAATTGAATCATGAATCATGAATCATGAATCATGAATCATGAATTGAATCATGAATCATGAATTGAATCATGAATCTTGAATCGAATCACGAATCGAATCATGAATCATGAATTGAATCATGAATTGAATCATGAATCAAGAATTATGAAATGAATCATGAATTAAATCATGAATTGAATCATGAATCATGAACTAAATCATGAATCAAGAATCATGAATCATGAATCAAATCATGAATCATGAATCATAAATTGAATCATGAATCATGAATCATTAATTGAATCATGAATCATGAATCATAAATTATGAATTGAATCATGAATCATAAAACAAATCATGAACCATGAATTGAATCATGAATCATGAATTGAATCATGAATCATGAAATATGAATCTAATCATGAATCATGAATCATGAATTGAATCATGAATAATGAATCATGAATCATGAATCATGAATCAAATCATGAATCATGAATCATTAATCGAATCATGAATCTTAAATCATGAATTGAATCATGAATCATGAATCGAATCATGAATCAGGAATTAAATCATGAATCATGAATCATGAATCATGAATCGAATCATGAATCATAAATCATGAATTAAATCATGAATCATGAACTGAATCATAATTTGAATCATGAAACATGAATCATGAACTGAATCATGAATCAAATCATAAATCATGAATCGAATCATATCTCATGAATTGAATCATGAATCATGAATTGTTGATGCATGAAATGAATCATGACTTGAATCATGAATCATGAATCGAATCATGAATCATGAATTAAATCTTGAATTATGAATCATGAATTGAATCATGAATCAAATCATGAATCATGAATCATGAACTGAATCATGAATCATGAATTGAATCATGAATTGAATCATGAATCTTGAATCATGAATTGAATCATGAATCATGAATTGAATCATGAATTGAATCATGAATCGTGAATCATGAAATAAATCATGAATTAAATCATGAAATGAATCATGAATCATGAATTGAATCATAAATCATTAAGCATGCATTGAATAATGAATCATGAAACGAATCATGAATCATGAATTGAATCATGAATTGAATCATGATTTATGAATCGAATCATGAATCATGAATCGAATCATGAATCAAGAATCGAATAATGAATCATGAATTGAATCATGAATTGAATAATGAATCATGAAATGAATCATGAATCATGAATTGAATCATGAATCATGAATTGAATCATGAATCATGAATTGAATTATGAATCATGAATCGAGTCATGAATCGAATCATGAATCATGAATTGAATCATGAATTGAATCATGAATCATGAATCATGAATCGAATCATGAATCATGAATTGAATCATGAATCATGAATTGAATCATGAATCTTGAATTTTGAATCTAATCATGAATCATGAATCATGAATTGAATCATGAATCATGAATCATGAATCATAAATCATGAATCATGAATCATAAATCATAAATCATGAATCATGAATCGAATCATGAATCATGAATCATGAATTGAATCATAGATCATGAATCAAATCATGAATCAGGAATTAAATCATGAATCATCAATCATGAATCATGAATTATGAATCGAATCTTGAATCATGAATCATTAATTGAATCATGAATCATGAACTGAATCATAATTTGAATCATGATTCATGAATCATGAATTGAATCATGAATTGAATCATAAATCATGAATCGAATCATGAATCATGAATTGAATCATGAATTATGAATCATGAATCATGAATCATGAATCAAATTATGAATCATGAATCATGAATTGAATCATGAATCATGAATTGAATCATGAATTGAATCATGAATCGTGAATCATGAAATGAATCATGAATTAAATCATGAAATGAAACATGAATCATGAATTGAATCATAAATCATTAATCATGAATTGAATCATGAATCATGAACTAAATCATGAATCAAAAATCATGAATCATAAATCAAATCATGAATCATGAATTGAATCATGAATCATGAATCATGAATTGAATCATGAATCATGAGTCATGAATTATGAATTGAATCATGAATCATGAAACGAATCATGAATCATGAATTGAATCATGAATTGAATCATGATTTATGAATCGAATCATGAATCATGAATCGAATCATGAATCATGAATTTAATCATGAATCATGAATGGAATCATGAATCATGAAGCGAATCATGAATCATGAATCGAATCATGAATCATGTATTCAATCATGAATCATAAATTGAATCATGAATCATGAATCATGAATTGAATCATGAATCATGAAATAAATCATGAATTGAATCATGAATTGAATCATGAATCATGAATCGAATCATGAATCATGTATTCAATCATGAATCATAAATTGAATCATGAATCATGAATCATGAATTGAATCATGAATCATGAAATAAATCATGAATTGAATCATGAATTGAATCATGAATCATGAATTAAATCATGAATTGAATCATGAATTGAATCATGAATCATGAATTCAATCATGAATCATGAATTGAATCATGAATCATGAATCATGAATTGAATCATGAATCATGAATTGAATCATGAATCATGAATCATGAATTAAATCATGAATTAAATCATGAATCATGAATCATGAATTGAATCATGAATCATGAATTGAATCATGACTTGAATCATGCATCGTGAATCATGAATTGAATCATGAATCATAAATTGAATCATGAATTGAATCATGAATCATGAACTAAATCATGAATCAAGATTCATGAATCATGAATTTAAATCATGAATCATGAATTGAATCATGAATCATGAATCATGAATTGAATCATGAATTATGAATCATGAATTAAATCATGAATCATGAATTGAATCATGAATCATGAATCGAATCATGAATCATGAATTGAGTCATGAATTGAATAATGAATCATGAAATGAATCATAAATCATGAATCGAATCATGAATCATGAATTGAATCATGAATCATGAATTGAATCATGAATCATAAATCAAATCATGAATCGAATCATGAATCCTGAATCAAATCATGAATCATGAATCATTAATTGAATCATGAATCATGAATAATGAATTGAATCATGAATCATGAAACAAATCATGAATCATGAATTGAATCATGAATTGAAACATGATTTATGAATCGAATCATGAATCATGAATCGAATCATGAATCATGAATTGAATCATGAATCATAAATCATAAATGGAATCATGAATCATGAATCGAATCATGAATCAAGAATCGAATAATGAATCATGAATTGAATCATGAATTGAATAATGAATCATGAAATGAATCATGAATCATGAATCGAATCATGAATCATGAATTGAATCATGAATCATGAATTGAATCATGAATCATGAATCGAATCATGAATCGAATCATGAATCATGAATTGAATCATGAATTGAATCATGAATCATGAATCATGAATCAAATCATGAATCATGAATCATTAATTGAATCATGAATCATGAATAATGAATTGAATCATGAATCATGAAACGAATCATAAATCATGAATTGAATCATGAATTGAATCATGATTTATGAATCGAATCATGAATCATGAATCCAATCATGAATCATGAATCATGAATTGAATCATGAATCATAAATCATAAATGGAATCATGAATCATGAATCGAATCATGAATCAAGAATCGAATAATGAATCATGAATTGAATCATGAATTGAATAATGAATCATGAAATGAATCATGAATCATGAATTGAATCATGAATCATGAATTGAATCATGAATCATGAATTGAATCATGAATCATGAATCTAATTATGAATTGATTTATGAATCATGAACTAAATCATGAATCAAGATTCATGAATCATGAATTTAAATCATGAATCATGAATTGAATCATGAATCATGAATCATGAATTGAATCATGAATTATGAATCATGAATTGAATCATGAATCATGAATCGAATCATGAATCATGAATTGAATCATGAATTGAATAACGAATCATGAAATGAATCATAAATCATGAATCGAATCATGAATCATGAATTGAATCATGAATCATGAATTGAATCATGAATCGAATCATAAATCGAATCATGAATCGAATCATGAATCATGAATTGAATCATGAATTGAATCATGAATCCTGAATCAAATCATGAATCATGAATCATTAATTGAATCATGAATCATGAATAATGAATTGAATCATGAATCATGAAACAAATCATGAATCATGAATTGAATCATGAATTGAAACATGATTTATGAATCGAATCATGAATCATGAATCGAATCATGAATCATGAATTGAATCATGAATCATAAATCATAAATGGAATCATGAATCATGAATCGAATCATGAATCAAGAATCGAATAATGAATCATGAATTGAATCATGAATTGAATAATGAATCATGAAATGAATCATGAATCATGAATTGAATCATGAATCATGAATTGAATCATGAATCATGAATCAAATCATGAATCGAATCATGAATCATGAATTGATCCATGAATTGAATCATGAATCATGAATCATGAATCGAATCATGAATCATGAATTGAATCATGAATCATGAACCATGAATTGAATCATGAATCATGAATCATAAATCATGAATCATGAATCAAATCATGAATCATAAATCATGAATTGAATCATAAATTATGAATCAAATCTTGAATCAGGAATTAAATCATGAATCATGAATCATGAATCATGAATCATGAATCGAATCATGAATCATGAATCATGAATTGAATCATGAATCATGAACTGAATCATAATTTGAATCATGAATCATGAATCATGAATTGAATCATGAATTGAATCATAAATCATGAATCGAATCATGAATCATGAATTAAATCATGAATCATGACGTGATGATGCATGAAATGAATCATGAATTGAATCATGAATCTTGAAACGAATCATTAATCGAATCATGAATCATGAATTGAATCATGAATTATGAATCATGAATCATAAATCATTAATCAAATTATGAATCATGAATCATGAATTGAATCATGAATTGAATCATGAATTGAATCATGAATCGTGAATCATGAAATGAATCATGAATTAAATCATGAAATTAATCATGAATCATGAATTGAATCATAAATCATTAATCATGAATCTAATCATGAATCATGAATCATAAATTGAATCATGAATCATGAATCATGGATTGAATCATGAATCATGAATCATAAATTATGAATTGAATCATGAATCATAAAACAAATCATGAACCATGAATTGAATCATGAATCATGAATTGAATCATGAATCATGAAATATGAATCTAATCATGAATCATGAATCATGAATTGAATCATGAATCATGAATCATGAATCATGAATCATGAATCATGAATCATGAATCAAATCATGAATCATGAATCATTAATCGAATCATGAATCTTAAATCATGAATTGAATCATGAATCATGAATCGAATCATGAATCAGGAATTAAATCATGAATCAGAATCATGAATCATGAATCATGAATCGAATCATGAATCATAAATCATGAATTAAATCATGAATCATGAACTGAATCATAATTTGAATCATGAATCAAATCATAAATCATGAATCGAATCATATCTCATGAATTGAATCATGAATCATGAATTGTTGATGCATGAAATGAATCATGACTTGAATCATGAATCATGAATCGAATCATGAATCATGAATTAAATCATGAATTATGAATCATGAATTGAATCATGAATCAAATCATGAATCATGAATCATGAATTGAATCATGAATTGAATCATGAATCTTGAATCATGAATTGAATCATGAATCATGAATTGAATCATGAATTGAATCATGAATCGTGAATCATGAAATAAATCATGAATTAAATCATGAAATGAATCATGAATCATGAATTGAATCATAAATCATTAAGCATGAATTGAATAATGAATCATGAAACGAATCATGAATCATGAATTGAATCATGAATTGAATCATGATTTATAAATCGAATCATGAATCATGAATCGAATCATGAATCATGAATTGAATCATGAATCATAAATCATGAATGGAATCATGAATCATGAATCGAATCAAGAATCAAGAATCGAATAATGAATCATGAATTGAATCATGAATTGAATAATGAATCATGAAATGAATCATGAATCATGAATTGAATCATGAATCATGAATTGAATCATGAATCATGAATTGAATTATGAATCATGAATCGAATCATGAATCGAATCATGAATCATGAATTGAATCATGAATTGAATCATGAATCATGAATCATGAATCGAATCATGAATCATGAATTGAATCATGAATCATGAATTGAATCATGAATCTTGAATTTTGAATCTAATCATGAATCATGAATCATGAATTGAATCATGAATCATGAATCATGAATCATAAATCATGAATCATGAATCATAAATCATAAATCATGAATCATGAATCGAATCATGAATCATGAATCATGAATTGAATCATAGATCATGAATCAAATCATGAATCAGGAATTAAATCATGAATCATCAATCATGAATCATCAATCATGAATCGAATCATGAATCATGAATCATGAATTGAATCATGAATCATGAACTGAATCATAATTTGAATCATGATTCATGAATCATGAATTGAATCATAAATCATGAATCGAATCATGAATCATGAATTGAATCATGAATTATGAATCATGAATCATGAATCATGAATCAAATTATGAATCATGAATCATGAATTGAATCATGAATCATGAATTGAATCATGAATTGAATCATGAATTGAATCATGAATCGTGAATCATGAAATGAATCATGAATTAAATCATGAAATGAAACATGAATCATGAATTGAATCATGAATCATGAACTAAATCATGAATCAAAAATCATGAATCATAAATCAAATCATGAATCATGAATTGAATCATGAATCATGAATCATGAATTGAATCATGAATCATGAGTCATGAATTATGAATTGAATCATGAATCATGAAACGAATCATGAATCATGAATTGAATCATGAATTGAATCATGATTTATGAATCGAATCATGAATCATGAATCGAATCATGAATCATGAATCGAATCATGAATCATGAATCATGAATTTAATCATGAATCATGAATGGAATCATGAATCATGAATCGAATCATGAATCATGAATTCAATCATGAATCATAAATTGAATCATGAATCATGAATCATGAATTGAATCATGAATCATGAAATAAATCATGAATCGAATCATGAATTGAATCATGAATCATGAATTCAATCATGAATCATGAATTGAATCATAAATCATGAATCATGAATTGAATCATGAATCATGAATTGAATCATGAATCATGAATCATGAATTAAATCATGAATCAAATCATGAATCATGAATCATGAATTGAATCATGACTTGAATCATGCATCGTGAATCATGAATTGAATCATGAATCATAAATTGAATCATAAATTGAATCATGAATCATGAACTAAATCATGAATCAAGATTCATGAATCATGAATTTAAATCATGAATCATGAATTGAATCATGAATCATGAATCATGAATTGAATCATGAATTATGAATCATGAATTAAATCATGAATCATGAATTGAATCATGAATCATGAATCGAATCATGAATCATGAATTGAGTCATGAATTGAATAATGAATCATGAAATGAATCATAAATCATGAATCGAATCATGAATCATGAATTGAATCATGAATCATGAATTGAATCATGAATCATAAATCAAATCATGAATCGAATCATGAATCCTGAATCAAATCATGAATCATGAATCATTAATTGAATCATGAATCATGAATAATGAATTGAATCATGAATCATGAAACAAATCATGAATCATGAATTGAATCATGAATTGAAACATGATTTATGAATCGAATCATGAATCATGAATCGAATCATGAATCATGAATTGAATCATGAATCATAAATCATAAATGGAATCATGAATCATGAATCGAATCATGAATCAAGAATCGAATAATGAATCATGAATTGAATCATGAATTGAATAATGAATCATGAAATGAATCATGAATCATGAATCGAATCATGAATCATGAATTGAATCATGAATCATGAATTGAATCATGAATCATGAATCGAATCATGAATCGAATCATGAATCATGAATTGAATCATGAATTGAATCATGAATCATGAATCATGAATCAAATCATGAATCATGAATCATTAATTGAATCATGAATCATGAATAATGAATTGAATCATGAATCATGAAACGAATCATAAATCATGAATTGAATCATGAATTGAATCATGATTTATGAATCGAATCATGAATCATGAATCCAATCATGAATCATGAATCATGAATTGAATCATGAATCATAAATCATAAATGGAATCATGAATCATGAATCGAATCATGAATCAAGAATCGAATAATGAATCATGAATTGAATCATGAATTGAATAATGAATCATGAAATGAATCATGAATCATGATTGAATCATGAATCATGAATTGAATCATGAATCATGAATTGAATCATGAATCATGAATCTAATTATGAATTGATTTATGAATCATGAACTAAATCATGAATCAAGATTCATGAATCATGAATTTAAATCATGAATCATGAATTGAATCATGAATCATGAATCATGAATTGAATCATGAATTATGAATCATGAATTGAATCATGAATCATGAATCGAATCATGAATCATGAATTGAATCATGAATTGAATAACGAATCATGAAATGAATCATAAATCATGAATCGAATCATGAATCATGAATTGAATCATGAATCATGAATTGAATCATGAATCATGAATCGAATCATGAATCGAATCATGAATCGAATCATGAATCATGAATTGAATCATGAATTGAATCATGAATCCTGAATCAAATCATGAATCATGAATCATTAATTGAATCATGAATCATGAATAATGAATTGAATCATGAATCATGAAACAAATCATGAATCATGAATTGAATCATGAATTGAAACATGATTTATGAATCGAATCATGAATCATGAATCGAATCATGAATCATGAATTGAATCATGAATCATAAATCATAAATGGAATCATGAATCATGAATCGAATCATGAATCAAGAATCGAATAATGAATCATGAATTGAATCATGAATTGAATAATGAATCATGAAATGAATCATGAATCATGAATTGAATCATGAATCATGAATTGAATCATGAATCATGAATCAAATCATGAATCGAATCATGAATCATGAATTGATCCATGAATTGAATCATGAATCATGAATCATGAATCGAATCATGAATCATGAATTGAATCATGAATCATGAACCATGAATTGAATCATGAATCATGAATCATAAATCATGAATCATGAATCGAATCATGAATCATAAATCATGAATTGAATCATAAATTATGAATCAAATCTTGAATCAGGAATTAAATCATGAATCATGAATCATGAATCATGAATCATGAATCGAATCATGAATCATGAATCATGAATTGAATCATGAATCATGAACTGAATCATAATTTGAATCATGAATCATGAATCATGAATTGAATCATGAATTGAATCATAAATCATGAATCGAATCATGAATCATGAATTAAATCATGAATCATGACGTGATGATGCATGAAATGAATCATGAATTGAATCATGAATCTTGAAACGAATCATTAATCGAATCATGAATCATGAATTGAATCATGAATTATGAATCATGAATCATAAATCATTAATCAAATTATGAATCATGAATCATGAATTGAATCATGAATTGAATCATGAATTGAATCATGAATCGTGAATCATGAAATGAATCATGAATTAAATCATGAAATTAATCATGAATCATGAATTGAATCATAAATCATTAATCATGAATTGAAACATGAATCATGAACTAAATCATGAATCAAGAATCATGAATCATGAATCAAATCATGAATCATGAATTGAATCATGAATCATGAATCATGAATTGAATCATGAATCATGAGTCATGAATTATGAATTGAATCATGAATCATGAAACGAATCATGAATCATGAATTGAATCATGAATTGAATCATGATTTATGAATCGAATCATGAATCATGAATCGAATCATGAATCATGAATCATGAATTTAATCATGAATCATGAATGGAATCATGAATCATGAATCGAATCATGAATCATGAATCGAATCATGAATCATGAATTCAATCATGAATCATGAATTGAATCATGAATCATGAATTGAATCATGAATCATGAAATAAATCATGAATTGAATCATGAATTGAATCATGAATCATGAATTAAATTCATGAATTGAATCATGAATTGAATTATGAATCATGAATTGAATCATGAATCATGAATTGAATCATGAATCATGAATTAAATCATGAATCATGAATTGAATCATGAATCATGAATCATGAATTGAATCATGAATCATGAATCATGAATTAAATCATGAATCAAATAATGAATCATGAATTGAATCATGAATCATTAATTGAATCATAAATTGAATCATGCATCGTGAATCATGAATTGAATCATGAATCATAAATTGAATCATGAATTGAATCATGAATCATGAACTAAATCATGAATCAAGATTCATGAATCATGAATTTAAATCATGAATCATGAATCATGAATTGAATCATGAATCATGAATCATGAATTGAATCATGAATCATGAATCATGAATTGAATCATGAATCATGAATTATGAATTGAATTATGAATCATGAAACGAATCATGAATCATGAATTGAATCATGAATTGAATCATAATTTATGAATCGAATCATGAATCATGAATCGAATCATGCATCATGAATCATGAATTGAATCATGAATCATGAATTATGAATGGAATCATGAATCATAAATGGAATCATGAATCATGAATCGAATCATGAATCATGAATTGAATCATGAATCATGAATCGAATCATGAATCATGAATTGAATTATGAATCATGAATCGAATCATGAATCGAATCATGAATCATGAATTGAATCATGAATTGAATCATGAATCATGAATCATGAATCGAATCATGAATCATGAATTGAATAATGAATCATGAAATGGATCATGAATCATGATCGAATCATGAATCATAAATCGAATCATGAATCATGAATTGAATTATGAATCATGAATCGAATCATGAATCGAATCATGAATCATGAATTGAATCATGAATTGAATCATGAATTATGAATCATGAAATGAATCATGAATCATGAATCGAATCATGAATCATGAATTGAATCATGAATTATGAATTGAATCATGAATCATGAATTATGAATCTAATCATGAATCATGAATCATGAATTGAATCATGAATCATGAATCATGAATCATAAATCATGAATCATGAATCGAATCATGATTCATGAATCATGAATTGAATCATAAATCATGAATCGAATCATGAATCAGGAATTAAATCATGAATCATGAATCATGAATCATGAATTGAATCATGAATCATGAATCATGAATTGAATCATGAATCATAAATTGAATCATGAATCATGAATTGATGATGCATGAAATGAATCATGAATTGAATCATGAATTATGAATCGAATCATGAATCATGAATCGAATCATGAATCATGAATTGAATCATGAATCATGAATCATGAAATGAATCATGAATCATGAATTGAATCATGAATCATGAATTGAATCATGAATCATGAATCATGAATTGAATCATGAATTGAATCATGATTTAAGAATCGAATCATGAATCATGAATCGAATCATGAATCATGAATCATGAATCGAATCATGAATCATGAATCATGAATTGAATCATGAATCATGAATTATGAATGGAAACATTAATCATGAATGGAATCATGAATCATGAATCGAATCATGAATCATGAATTGAATCATGAATTGAATAATGAATCATGAAATGAATCATGAATCATGAATCGAATCATGAATCATGAATCGAATCATGAATCATGAATTGAATTATGAATCATGAATCGAATCATGAATCGAATCATGAATCATGAATTGAATCATGAATTGAATCATGAATCATGAATCATGAAATGAATCATGAATCATGAATCGAATCATGAATCATGAATTGAATCATGAATTATGAATTGAATCATGAATCATGAATTATGAATCTAATCATGAATCATGAATCATGAATTGAATCATGAATCGTGAATCATGAATTAAATCATGAATCATAAATTGAATCATGAATTGAATCATGAATCATGAACTAAATCAAGAATCAAGATTCATGAATCATGAATTTAAATCATGAATCATGAATCATGAATTGAATCATGATTCATGAATCATGACTTGAATCATGAATCATGAATCATGAATTGAATCATTAATCATGAATTATGAATTGAATTATGAATCATGAATTGAATCATGAATTGAATCATAATTTATGAATCGAATCATAAATCATGAATCGAATCATGAATCATGAATTGAATCATGAATAATGAATTATGAATGGAATCATGAATCATGAATGGATTCATGAATCATGAATGGAATCATGAATCATGAATTGAATCATGCATTGAATCATGAATCATGAATTCAATCATGAATTGAATCATGAATTGAATCATGAATCATGAAACGAATCATAAATCATGAATCAAATCATGAATCAAGAATCATGAATCATGAATCAAATCATGAATCAAATCATGAATCATGAATTGAATCATGAATTGAATCATGAATCAAGAATCATGAAATGAATCATGAATTAAATCATGAAATGAATCATGAATCATGAATTGAATCATAAATCATTAATCATGAATTGAATCATGAATCATGAACTAAATCATGAATCAAGAATCATGAATCATGAATCAAATCATGAATCATGAATTGAGTCATGAATCATGAATCATGAATTGAATCATGAATCATGAATCATAAATTATGAATTGAATCATGAATCATGAAACAAATCATGAATCATGAATTGAATCATGAATCGAATCATAAATCATGAATCGAATCACGAATCATGAATCGAATCATGAATCATGAATTGAATTATGAATCATGAATCGAATCATGAATCGAATCATGAATCATGAATTGAATCATGAATTGAATCATGAATCATGAATCATGAAATGAATCATGAATCATGAATCGAATCATGAATCATGAATTGAATCATGAATTATGAATTGAATCATGAATCATGAATTATGAATCTAATCATGAATCATGAATTGAATCATGAATCGTGAATCATGAATTAAATCATGAATCATAAATTGAATCATGAATTGAATCATGAATCATGAACTAAATCAAGAATCAAGATTCATGAATCATGAATTTAAATCATGAATCATGAATCATGAATTGAATCATGAATCATGAATCATGACTTGAATCATGAATCATGAATCATGAATTGAATCATGAATCATGAATTATGAATTGAATTATGAATCATGAAACGAATCATGAATCATGAATTGAATCATGAATTGAATCATAATTTATGAATCGAATCATAAATCATGAATCGAATCATGAATCATGAATTGAATCATGAATAATGAATTATGAATGGAATCATGAATCATGAATTTATTCATGAATCATGAATGGAATCATGAATCATGAATTGAATCATGCATTGAATCATGAATCATGAATTCAATCATGAATTGAATCATGAATTGAATCATGAATCATGAAACGAATCATAAATCATGAATCAAATCATGAATCAAGAATCATGAATCATGAATCAAATCATGAATCATGAATCATGAATTGAATCATGAATCATGAATCATGAATTGAATCAAGAATCATGAATCGAATCATGAATCGAATCATGAATCATGAATTGAATCATGAATTGAATCATGAATCAAGAATCATGAAATGAATCATGAATTAAATCATGAAATGAATCATGAATCATGAATTGAATCATAAATCATTAATCATGAATTGAATCATGAATCATGAACTAAATCATGAATCAAGAATCATGAATCATGAATCAAATCATGAATCATGAATTGAGTCATGAATCATGAATCATGAATTGAATCATGAATCATGAATCATAAATTATGAATTGAATCATGAATCATGAAACAAATCATGAATCATGAATTGAATCATGAATCGAATCATAAATCATGAATCGAATCACGAATCATGAATCATGAATTGAATAATGAATTGAATCATGAATCATGAATCGAATCATGAATCATGAATTGAATAATGAATTGAATCATGAATCATGAATTCAATCATGAATTAAATCATGAATCATAAATCATGAAATGAATCATGATATAAATCATGAAATGAATCATGAATCATGAAATGAATCATGAATCATGAATTAAATCATGAATCAAATAATGAATCATGAATTGAATCATGAATCATTAACTGAATCATAAATTGAATCATGCATCGTGAATCATGAATTGAATCATGAATCATAAATTGAATCATGAATTGAATCATGAATCATGAACTAAATCATGAATCAAGATTCATGAATCATGAATTTAAATCATGAATCATGAATCATGAATTGAATCATGAATCATGAATCATGAATTGATTCATGAATCATGAATCATGAATTGAATCATGAATCATGAATTATGAATTGAATTATGAATCATGAAACGAATCATGAATCATGAATTGAATCATGAATTGAATCATAATTTATGAATCGAATCATGAATCATGAATCGAATCATGCATCATGAATCATGAATTGAATCATGAATCATGAATTATGAATGGAATCATGAATCATAAATGGAATCATGAATCATGAATCGAATCATGAATCATGAATTGAATCATGAATCATGAATCGAATCATGAATCATGAAGTGAATTATGAATCATGAATCGAATCATGAATCGAATCATGAATCATGAATTGAATCATGAATTGAATCATGAATCATGAATCATGAATCGAATCATGAATCATGAATTGAATAATGAATCATGAAATGGATCATGAATCATGAATCGAATCATGAATCATAAATCGAATCATGAATCATGAATTGAATTATGAATCATGAATCGAATCATGAATCGAATCATGAATCATGAATTGAATCATGAATTGAATCATGAATTATGAATCATGAAATGAATCATGAATCATGAATCGAATCATGAATCATGAATTGAATCATGAATTATGAATTGAATCATGAATCATGAATTATGAATCTAATCATGAATCATGAATCATGAATTGAATCATGAATCATGAATCATGAATCATAAATCATGAATCATGAATCGAATCATGATTCATGAATCATGAATTGAATCATAAATCATGAATCGAATCATGAATCAGGAATTAAATCATGAATCATGAATCATGAATCATGAATTGAATCATGAATCATGAATCATGAATTGAATCATGAATCATAAATTGAATCATGAATCATGAATTGATGATGCATGAAATGAATCATGAATTGAATCATGAATTATGAATCGAATCATGAATCATGAATCGAATCATGAATCATGAATTGAATCATGAATCATGAATCATGAAATGAATCATGAATCATGAATTGAATCATGAATCATGAATTGAATCATGAATCATGAATCATGAATTGAATCATGAATTGAATCATGATTTAAGAATCGAATCATGAATCATGAATCGAATCATGAATCATGAATCATGAATCGAATCATGAATCATGAATCATGAATTGAATCATGAATCATGAATTATGAATGGAAACATTAATCATGAATGGAATCATGAATCATGAATCGAATCATGAATCATGAATTGAATCATGAATTGAATAATGAATCATGAAATGAATCATGAATCATGAATCGAATCATGAATCATGAATCGAATCATGAATCATGAATTGAATTATGAATCATGAATCGAATCATGAATCGAATCATGAATCATGAATTGAATCATGAATTGAATCATGAATCATGAATCATGAAATGAATCATGAATCATGAATCGAATCATGAATCATGAATTGAATCATGAATTATGAATTGAATCATGAATCATGAATTATGAATCTAATCATGAATCATGAATCATGAATTGAATCATGAATCGTGAATCATGAATTAAATCATGAATCATAAATTGAATCATGAATTGAATCATGAATCATGAACTAAATCAAGAATCAAGATTCATGAATCATGAATTTAAATCATGAATCATGAATCATGAATTGAATCATGATTCATGAATCATGACTTGAATCATGAATCATGAATCATGAATTGAATCATGAATCATGAATTATGAATTGAATTATGAATCATGAAACGAATCATGAATCATGAATTGAATCATGAATTGAATCATAATTTATGAATCGAATCATAAATCATGAATCGAATCATGAATCATGAATTGAATCATGAATAATGAATTATGAATGGAATCATGAATCATGAATGGATTCATGAATCATGAATGGAATCATGAATCATGAATTGAATCATGCATTGAATCATGAATCATGAATTCAATCATGAATTGAATCATGAATTGAATCATGAATCATGAAACGAATCATAAATCATGAATCAAATCATGAATCAAGAATCATGAATCATGAATCAAATCATGAATCAAATCATGAATCATGAATTGAATCATGAATTGAATCATGAATCAAGAATCATGAAATGAATCATGAATTAAATCATGAAATGAATCATGAATCATGAATTGAATCATAAATCATTAATCATGAATTGAATCATGAATCATGAACTAAATCATGAATCAAGAATCATGAATCATGAATCAAATCATGAATCATGAATTGAGTCATGAATCATCAATCATAAATTGAATCATGAATCATGAATCATAAATTATGAATTGAATCATGAATCATGAAACAAATCATGAATCATGAATTGAATCATGAATCGAATCATAAATCATGAATCGAATCATGAATCATGAATCGAATCATGAATCATGAATCGAATCATGAATCATGAATTGAATTATGAATCATGAATCGAATCATGAATCGAATCATGAATCATGAATTGAATCATGAATTGAATCATGAATCATGAATCATGAAATGAATTATGAATCATGAATCGAATCATGAATCATGAATTGAATCATGAATTATGAATTGAATCATGAATCATGAATTATGAATCTAATCATGAATCATGAATTGAATCATGAATCGTGAATCATGAATTAAATCATGAATCATAAATTGAATCATGAATTGAATCATGAATCATGAACTAAATCAAGAATCAAGATTCATGAATCATGAATTTAAATCATGAATCATGAATCATGAATTGAATCATGAATCATGAATCATGACTTGAATCATGAATCATGAATCATGAATTGAATCATGAATCATGAATTATGAATTGAATTATGAATCATGAAACAAATCATGAATCATGAATTGAATCATGAATTGAATCATAATTTATGAATCGAATCATAAATCATGAATCGAATCATGAATCATGAATTGAATCATGAATAATGAATTATGAATGGAATCATGAATCATGAATTTATTCATGAATCATGAATGGAATCATGAATCATGAATTGAATCATGCATTGAATCATGAATCATGAATTCAATCATGAATTGAATCATGAATTGAATCATGAATCATGAAACGAATCATAAATCATGAATCAAATCATGAATCAAGAATCATGAATCATGAATCAAATCATGAATCATGAATCATGAATTGAATCATGAATCATGAATCATGAATTGAATCAAGAATCATGAATCGAATCATGAATCAAATCATGAATCATGAATTGAATCATGAATTGAATCATGAATCAAGAATCATGAAATGAATCATGAATTAAATCATGAAATGAATCATGAATCATGAATTGAATCATAAATCATTAATCATGAATTGAATCATGAATCATGAACTAAATCATGAATCAAGAATCATGAATCATGAATCAAATCATGAATCATGAATTGAGTCATGAATCATGAATCATGAATTGAATCATGAATCATGAATCATAAATTATGAATTGAATCATGAATCATGAAACAAATCATGAATCATGAATTGAATCATGAATCGAATCATAAATCATGAATCGAATCACGAATCATGAATCGAATCATGAATCATGAATTGAATAATGAATTGAATCATGAATCATGAATCGAATCATGAATCATGAATTGAATAATGAATTGAATCATGAATCATGAATTCAATCATGAATTAAATCATGAATCATAAATCATGAAATGAATCATGATATAAATCATGAAATGAATCATGAATCATGAAATGAATCATGAATCATGAATTAAATCATGAATCTAATCATAAATCATGAATCGAATCACGAATCATGAATCGAATCATGAATCATGAATTGAATCATGAATCATGAATTCAATCATGAATTCAATCATGAATCATAAATCATGAAATGAATCATGATATAAATTATGAAATGAATCATGAATCATGAATTGAATCATAAATCATTAATCATGAATTGAATCATGAATCATGAACTAAATCATGAATTGAATCATGAATCATGAATCATGAATCATGAATTGAATCATGATTTAAATCATGAATCATTAATTGAATCATGAATCATGAATCGAATCATGAATCATTAATCGAATCATGAATCATGAATTGAATCATGATTTAAATCATGAATCATTAATTGAATCATGAATCATGAATCGAATCATGAATCATGAATCATGAATTAAATCATGAATCAAATCATGAATCATGAATTGAATCATGACTTGAATCATGCATCGTGAATCATGAATTGAATCATGAATCATGAATCGAATCATGAATCATGAATTGAGTCATGAATTGAATAATGAATCATGAAATGAATCATAAATCATGAATCGAATCATGAATCATGAATTGAATCATGAATCATGAATTGAATCATGAATCATAAATCAAATCATGAATCGAATCATGAATCCTGAATCAAATCATGAATCATGAATCATTAATTGAATCATGAATCATGAATAATGAATTGAATCATGAATCATGAAACAAATCATGAATCATGAATTGAATCATGAATTGAAACATGATTTATGAATCGAATCATGAATCATGAATCGAATCATGAATCATGAATTGAATCATGAATCATAAATCATAAATGGAATCATGAATCATGAATCGAATCATGAATCAAGAATCGAATAATGAATCATGAATTGAATCATGAATTGAATAATGAATCATGAAATGAATCATGAATCATGAATCGAATCATGAATCATGAATTGAATCATGAATCATGAATTGAATCATGAATCATGAATCGAATCATGAATCGAATCATGAATCATGAAATTGAATCATGAATCATGAATCATGAATCAAATCATGAATCATGAATCATTAATTGAATCATGAATCATGAATAATGAATTGAATCATGAATCATGAAACGAATCATAAATCATGAATTGAATCATGAATTGAATCATGATTTATGAATCGAATCATGAATCATGAATCCAATCATGAATCATGAATCATGAATTGAATCATGAATCATAAATCATAAATGGAATCATGAATCATGAATCGAATCATGAATCAAGAATCGAATAATGAATCATGAATTGAATCATGAATTGAATAATGAATCATGAAATGAATCATGAATCATGAATTGAATCATGAATCATGAATTGAATCATGAATCATGAATTGAATCATGAATCATGAATCGAATCATGAATCGAATCATGAATCGAATCATGAATCATGAATTGAATCATGAATTGAATCATGAATCCTGAATCAAATCATGAATCATGAATCATTAATTGAATCATGAATCATGAATAATGAATTGAATCATGAATCATGAAACAAATCATGAATCATGAATTGAATCATGAATTGAAACATGATTTATGAATCGAATCATGAATCATGAATCGAATCATGAATCATGAATTGAATCATGAATCATAAATCATAAATGGAATCATGAATCATGAATCGAATCATGAATCAAGAATCGAATAATGAATCATGAATTGAATCATGAATTGAATAATGAATCATAAAATGAATCATGAATCATGAATTGAATCATGAATCATGAATTGAATCATGAATCATGAATCATGAATCAAATCATGAATCGAATCATGAATCATGAATTGATCCATGAATTGAATCATGAATCATGAATCATGAATCGAATCATGAATCATGAATTGAATCATGAATCATGAACCATGAATTGAATCATGAATCATGAATCATAAATCATGAATCATGAATCGAATCATGAATCATAAATCATGAATTGAATCATAAATTATGAATCAAATCTTGAATCAGGAATTAAATCATGAATCATGAATCATGAATCATGAATCGAATCATGAATCATGAATCATGAATTGAATCATGAATCATGAACTGAATCATAATTTGAATCATGAATCATGAATCATGAATTGAATCATGAATTGAATCATAAATCATGAATCGAATCATAAATCATGAATTAAATCATGAATCATGACGTGATGATGCACAAAATGAATCATGAATTGAATCATGAATCTTGAAACGAATCATGAATCGAATCATGAATCATGAATTGAATCATGAATTATGAATCATGAATCATAAATCATTAATCAAATTATGAATCATGAATCATGAATTGAATCATGAATTGAATCATGAATTGAATCATGAATCGTGAATCATGAAATGAATCATGAATTAAATCATGAAATTAATCATGAATCATGAATTGAATCATAAATCATTAATCATGAATTGAAACATGAATCATGAACTAAATCATGAATCAAGAATCATGAATCATGAATCAAATCATGAATCATGAATTGAATCATGAATCATGAATCATGAATTGAATCATGAATCATGAGTCATGAATTATGAATTGAATCATGAATCATGAAACGAATCATGAATCATGAATTGAATCATGAATTGAATCATGATTTATGAATCGAATCATGAATCATGAATCGAATCATGAATCATGAATCATGAATTTAATCATGAATCATGAATGGAATCATGAATCATGAATCGAATCATGAATCATGAATCGAATCATGAATCATGAATTCAATCATGAATCATGAATTGAATCATGAATCATGAATCATGAATTGAATCATGAATCATGAAATAAATCATGAATTGAATCATGAATTGAATCATGAATCATGAATTAAATCATGAATTGAATCATGAATTGAATTATGAATCATGAATTGAATCATGAATCATGAATTGAATCATGAATCATGAATTAAATCATGAATCATGAATTGAATCATGAATCATGAATCATGAATTGAATCATGAATCATGAATCATGAATTAAAATCATGAATCAAATAATGAATCATGAATTGAATCATGAATCATTAACTGAATCATAAATTGAATCATGCATCGTGAATCATGAATTGAATCATGAATCATAAATTGAATCATGAATTGAATCATGAATCATGAACTAAATCATGAATCAAGATTCATGAATCATGAATTTAAATCATGAATCATGAATCATGAATTGAATCATGAATCATGAATCATGAATTGAATCATGAATCATGAATCATGAATTGAATCATGAATCATGAATTATGATTGAATTATGAATCATGAAACGAATCATGAATCATGAATTGAATCATGAATTGAATCATAATTTATGAATCGAATCATGAATCATGAATCGAATCATGCATCATGAATCATGAATTGAATCATGAATCATGAATTATGAATGGAATCATGAATCATAAATGGAATCATGAATCATGAATCGAATCATGAATCATGAATTGAATCATGAATCATGAATCGAATCATGAATCATGAATTGAATTATGAATCATGAATCGAATCATGAATCGAATCATGAATCATGAATTGAATCATGAATTGAATCATGAATCATGAATCATGAATCGAATCATGAATCATGAATTGAATAATGAATCATGAAATGGATCATGAATCATGAATCGAATCATGAATCATAAATCGAATCATGAATCATGAATTGAATTATGAATCATGAATCGAATCATGAATCGAATCATGAATCATGAATTGAATCATGAATTGAATCATGAATTATGAATCATGAAATGAATCATGAATCATGAATCGAATCATGAATCATGAATTGAATCATGAATTATGAATTGAATCATGAATCATGAATTATGAATCTAATCATGAATCATGAATCATGAATTGAATCATGAATCATGAATCATGAATCATAAATCATGAATCATGAATCGAATCATGATTCATGAATCATGAATTGAATCATAAATCATGAATCGAATCATGAATCAGGAATTGAATCATGAATTGAATAATGAATCATGAAATGAATCATGAATCATGAATCGAATCATGAATCATGAATTGAATCATGAATCATGAATTGAATCATGAATCATGAATCGAATCATGAATCGAATCATGAATCATGAATTGAATCATGAATTGAATCATGAATCATGAATCATGAATCAAATCATGAATCATGAATCATTAATTGAATCATGAATCATGAATAATGAATTGAATCATGAATCATGAAACGAATCATAAATCATGAATTGAATCATGAATCAAGAATCGAATAATGAATCATGAATTGAATCATGAATTGAATAATGAATCATGAAATGAATCATGAATCATGAATTGAATCATGAATCATGAATTGAATCATGAATCATGAATTGAATCATGAATCATGAATCTAATTATGAATTGATTTATGAATCATGAACTAAATCATGAATCAAGATTCATGAATCATGAATTTAAATCATGAATCATGAATTGAATCATGAATCATGAATCATGAATTGAATCATGAATTATGAATCATGAATTGAATCATGAATCATGAATCGAATCATGAATCATGAATTGAATCATGAATTGAATAACGAATCATGAAATGAATCATAAATCATGAATCGAATCATGAATCATGAATTGAATCATGAATCATGAATTGAATCATGAATCATGAATCGAATCATGAATCGAATCATGAATCGAATCATGAATCATGAATTGAATCATGAATTGAATCATGAATCCTGAATCAAATCATGAATCATAATTCATTAATTGAATCATGAATCATGAATAATGAATTGAATCATGAATCATGAAACAAATCATGAATCATGAATTGAATCATGAATTGAAACATGATTTATGAATCGAATCATGAATCATGAATCGAATCATGAATCATGAATTGAATCATGAATCATAAATCATAAATGGAATCATGAATCATGAATCGAATCATGAATCAAGAATCGAATAATGAATCATGAATTGAATCATGAATTGAATAATGAATCATGAAATGAATCATGAATCATGAATTGAATCATGAATCATGAATCAAATCATGAATCGAATCATGAATCATGAATTGATCCATGAATTGAATCATGAATCATGAATCATGAATCGAATCATGAATCATGAATTGAATCATGAATCATGAACCATGAATTGAATCATGAATCATGAATCATAAATCATGAATCATGAATCGAATCATGAATCATAAATCATGAATTGAATCATAAATTATGAATCAAATCTTGAATCAGGAATTAAATCATGGATCATGAATAATGAATCATGAATCATGAATCGAATCATGAATCATGAATCATGAATTGAATCATGAATCATGAACTGAATCATAATTTGAATCATGAATCATGAATCATGAATTGAATCATGAATTGAATCATAAATCATGAATCGAATCATGAATCATGAATTAAATCATGAATCATGACGTGATGATGCATGAAATGAATCATGAATTGAATCATGAATCTTGAAACGAATCATGAATCGAATCATGAATCATGAATTGAATCATGAATTATGAATCATGAATCATAAATCATTAATCAAATTATGAATCATGAATCATGAATTGAATCATGAATTGAATCATGAATTGAATCATGAATCGTGAATCATGAAATGAATCATGAATTAAATCATGAAATTAATCATGAATCATGAATTGAATCATAAATCATTAATCATGAATTAAAACATGAATCATGAACTAAATCATGAATCAAGAATCATGAATCATGAATCAAATCATGAATCATGAATTGAATCATGAATCATGAATCATGAATATCATGAATCATGAATTGAATCATGAATCATGAATCATGTGAAATTGAATCATGAATCATGAGTCATGAATTATGAATTGAATCATTGAATCATGAAACGAATCATGAATCATGAATTGAATCATGAATTGAATCATGATTTATGAATCGAATCATGAATCATGGAATCGAATCATGAATCATGAATCATGAATTTAATCATGAATCATGAATGGAATCATGAATCATGAATCGAATCATGAATCATGAATCGAATCATGAATCATGAATTCAATCATGAATCATGAATTGAATCATGAATCATGAATCATGATTGAATCATGAATCATGAAATAAATCATGAATTGAATCATGAATTGAATCATGAATCATGAATTAAATCATGAATTGAATCATGAATTGAATTATGAATCATAGAATTGAATCATGAATCATGAATTGAATCATGAATCATGTAATTAAATCATGAATCATGAATTGAATCATGAATCATGAATCATGAATTGAATCATGAATCATGAATCATGAATTAAATCATGAATCAAATAATGAATCATGAATTGAATCATGAATCATTAATTGAATCATATAAATTGAATCATGCATCGTGGAATCATGAATTGAATCATGAATCATGAAATTGAATCATGAATTGAATCATGAATCATGAACTAAATCATGAATCAAGATTCATGAATCATGAATCTTAAATCATGAATCATGAATTGAATCATGAATCATGAATCATGAATTGAATCATGAATCATGAATCATGAATTGAATCATGAATCATGAATTATGAATTGAATTATGAATCATGAAAACGAATCATGAATCATGAATTGAATCATGAATTGAATCATAATTTATGAATCGAATCATGAATCATGAATCGAATCATGCATCATGAATCATGAATTGAATCATGAATCATGAATTATGAATGAATCATGAATCATAAATGGAATCATGAATCATGAATCGAATCATGAATCATGAATTGAATCATGAATCATGAATCGAATCATGAATCATGACAATTGAATTATGAATCATGAATCGAATCATGAATCGCGAATCATGAGCATGAATTGAATCATGAATTGAGATCATGAATCATGAATCATGAATCGAAGTCATGAATCATGAATTGAATAATGAATCATGAAATGGATCATGACGATCATGAATCGAATCATGAATCATAATCGAATCATGAATCATGAATTGAATTATGAATCATGAATCGAATCATGAATCGAATCATGAATCATGAATTGAATCATGAATTGAATCATGAATTATGAATCATGAAATGAATCATGAATCATGAATCGAATCACTGAATCATGAATTGAATCATGAATTTATGATTGAAGTCATGAATTCATGAATTATGAATCTAATCATGAATCATGAATCATGAATTGAATCATGAATCATGAATCATGAATCATAAATCATGAATCATGAATCGAATCATGATTCATGAATCATGAATTGAATCATAAATCATGAATCGAATCATGAATCAGGAATTAAATCATGAATCATGAATCATGAATCATGAATTGAATCATGAATCATGGAATCATGAATTGAATCATGAATCATAAATTGAATCATGAATCATGAATTGATGATGCATGAAATGAATCATGAATTGAATCATGAATTATGAATCGAGATCATGAATCATGAATCGAATCATGAATCATGAATTGAATCATGAATCATGAATCATGAAATGAATCATGAATCATGAATTGAATCATGAATCATGAATTGAATCATGAATCATGAATCATGAATTGAATCATGAATCATGAGTCATGAATTATGAATTGAATCATGAATCATGAAAAGAATCATGAATCATGAATTGAATCATGAATTGAATCATGATTTAAGAATCGAATCATGAATCATGAATCGAATCATGAATCATGAATCATGAATCGAATCATGAATCATGAATCATGAATTGAATCATGAATCATGAAATTATGAATGGAAAA